>NW_007247281.1:136967-379257 GCF_000164805.1 Carlito syrichta | reverse complement strand
CTCCTCCGGCCGGGTTGTGATGAGCTACCCGTGCCAGAGGCCGCGGCGGCGGCGGGAGCGCTGGTGGGGGGAGGGGCTGCGGCAGCGGCGGGAGAGTGCAATGCAGTAAAACTGTCCAGTCGTTGCGATGTTCCAGTGATAGCGATGGCCGAGCTCTGTCTGAGGAGCAGGCTGCAATGCTGGGGTCCCCAGCCTCCCGGGGGCGAGAGTCAGAGACCCACTGCAGATCTCCCTTGCAGAGGGCTTCAGACACCAGGTTGCCCGGTCACCATCTTGCCGCTGACTCGCCAATTCATTTTAATACAGTGCTACTCAGAGCATGGCGACCAGGTAACAGTTCAAAACTCTTTAGATATGTCCCAAGGCACAAGTGGTACAGTAGTTGTAAGTAAATCATAAGAAACTTACAGCAATGATACTGCCAAAACATCCAGGTGCGTGGGCCATGCTTTCCTCTCCATGAAGAAGAAATAGACCAGTTTAGATGTTGAACTTGTGTAGGATTCTTGCGTGTGGTGAAACTGCATACTGGTCATGCTCAGGGCACACAGTGATTCACAAACAAAAACAGCCAATGTGTGGTTTACCACAGACAGTTTAAGAGGCTGGTCAAGCAGAACCCTGAGTGAGAAAGATCTCAGCATTCCCATTTTAACTTCTAGCCCCACTTGACTCTCTTGTGAAGAAAGGCTAGATAGTGGTTTCTACTCTGCCTGCTTGAACCCCCGAGACAAAGAATTTCCATTTACCATGTTTAAACTTTGGAAATAGAGGGGATATGTCTTTTTCCCTGAAGAGTTAGCCCATAGCATAAATTCCTGATGCATCTCAAAGGTGAGATTTTTTTATTTTTTGGTCTTGTGGTACAAATTATTGGTTGGAGCAGACCTGAAGTGCATGGGGAAGGAGTTGCAAATTGCTAGACCTGGCAGAAAAAAAAAGCATTACTGCTTGAACCCAGACTGTTTTGTCTCTTTTCTAACTCTCTGTCTAACCTCCCTCCAGTCAAAGCACCCTACCAGCCAGGCCTCTTTTATAAGGTGCTATTCATAGGGTTGGCCTCACAGTTTGTAAACACATAGAAACTTATCTGGATTGAGGGTTGAAGTCTTCAAAACCCAAAGAAAACTCTGGAAACTTAAGGTTGTTAAAAAAAAAAAAAGTACCAAATGTCAAGTTTTGATGGGTTGGGAACAGTTTAAAATACTAGTGCCATTGGTTCCTATCCTTAAAAGCCATGATGTCACCATAGAGGAATATGATGTCAGGCTGTAAAAAGATCAGAAAGCGTTTGAAAATTCTTCGGCCGTGTTGGGAAGTTTATATGCAATGCTAAACAGAAAATACAGTGTTCTTTTACTTCTTCCCCCCACCTCCTTCATAAATGCCCTGCCAAAAACACGAAGGTGAGGCAAACACTGCTGTTCCCTTTTTCTCCCTGGGAATATAGCCGACTTTTATTACCAGAACTTGTTCATTCTTTAACAGAGTTGCAGTAAAAATTTTTTTTAAAAAGTTCCTTGGCTTAACTACTACATGAAGTATTCAATGGTCAGCCATCCCTTTTTAGAAATAGCACTTACTTTCCATGAAGTAGAGAAAAAATTTTTCCCTGAGTTGGCTCAAAGCTCTCAGAAACATGGCAATCATTTGTGTATTTTCATTTAAGAAGGTTCTGAAATTTTTGACCTAGCTTTCATTAGGAACTTATTGAGGCAGTCTGATTCATATTCTCTCTCTCTCTCTCTCTCTCTCTCTTTCTCTGTCTCTCTCTTTCTCTCTCCAAGGAGTCAGTACTAGTAATGTTTTCTTTAAATAATTTATATTGATATACCTTCAAAGACAACGATCTCACGTTCTGATGGCAAACTGTTGGGTAAATCATCTGTCAGAAATGATCAAGGGACCAGAGAGACTGATCTATGAGGAAAGATTAAAAGAGCTAAGTGTGTAGAGCTTGGCTAAGCAGGTTGGGGGGCACCTGATAGTCATCTACTAAAATCAGGAAGGGGTGGGACTGCAAGGAGGGGGAGTCTCACCTAGAAGCTGGGCTCTAACTAAGAGTAATGTGAAGAAATTCAGGAGAGGAGGATGTAAGATGGATATCACACAAGTCTTCCTGACATTGAGATCCATTAGAAGGTAGACTCCTCTCTCAGGATAATTGGAAGGAGAATGCACACTGGGGAGCAAGCTGGACTGCAGGGAATATTCAGAACTCAGAGTATCTGCGAGGTGGGTGGCTTTCTTTTATATTGTTTTATTTTTGCAGGGTCATCATTCTGATGCCTCAACTCTTTGCAAAATAATGTTTAACAACAGCAAGAACAAAAAAGAGAGGCTGAGAGCTGGGTGGGCTTCGGACCATCTACTGATTCTCCCAGGTTTTCCTCCTCAAAGATGATCACTCTTCCCGGCTTTAGTCTCGGTATCCCAAAATCTAATTAGTGTACAATGCGTTCTTTAAGTTAAAAAATAAAATAAGGCCAGGCTCGGTGGCTCAGCCTATAATCCCGCACCTTTGGGAGGCTGAGGTGAGTGGATTGCCTGAGCCCGCAGGTTTGAGACCTGCCTGGGGAGCGAGACCTCATCTCTACAATAAATAAAAAAAATCAGCCAGGCTGGTAGCACATGCCTGTAATTCCAGTTACTCGGAAGGCTGAGGCGGAAGGATCGCCGGAGCCCAGCAGGACGAGGTTGTGGTGGCCGGGAGCGGCCACTGCACTCCAGTCTGGACCAGAGAGTGAGATTCCAACTCAAAAATAAATAAATAAGTAAATAAAATTAAATTAAATAAGAATGAACAAAGAAAATACACACTTTTCAGACTGCTTGGAGTGAGGTATAATACTTCAAATATTATTGGGAAAAAAGAAAAAAATTCACCTGAAATCCTACCAACAAAGATATATATATAATGTTAATGAGACTGTACGCAAGTCATTGAGGCATTAAATACTTTTTGCTGCTCTTGTTTTAGATTCCTTTAAGTTTGGGCTACCTATGCTTTCCTGCCATATTTTGCATTTGACCACCCTGAATATAAGTAGAGTGTGAAGTTAAGCCCTATGGGATTGCCTTTCAACACTAAAAAAAAAAAAAAAAACTCTTGGTTAGTGGTGGAGTTTTAGCTGATTCACTATGAAAATCTGGTCATATTCTGTTGAAATTATTTACATATTAAAGAGGTGAGACCACAAGGTCTTAGAATACCATTTCTTTGAAATATTTGCTATTTTACTATTTACTATTTTCCTCTTGTTCGCTACCCACTGAGTGTTACTATGAAGCTATAAGGGGTCAGATGAGGTTATAGAAGCAAGAGATTAAAAGAGAGAGATGGGGGCGGGGGGGGGAGAAAAGGAGAAATGGAGAAGAAATAAAACTGATTTTAAGGGATTTACAGTCTGGTTAATATTTCCATCCTACCAAATCCCCAAGTTTCAAACGTATTTTCCCTGAGAAACATAGTACCAGCATAAGTCTGATATTAATTTGAATCTCTCTTAGCAGTAGATATAATAACCAAAAATTGTGATGCTACTTAAACAAGGTCAAGAAAGAGAAGGACACATATCAATGTGACAATTTACTTTGAGAAAAATAAGATAACATGAGAAAAGATCATATCCACTGAGGAAAGAAACTAAATTTTCCAAAGTTTAGATTTCCCTTCATGCAAATACTATTAAAAAGCCCAGAGAGTACAATATGAAGACAAATAGACAGCAGATTTCACCTGACCTATATATAAAAATGAACATATACATTTTCTGATATGCTGATTTTTTTCAGTATTAATTCAAACCTCTGCTATTACTAATAAAATATTTAGTTGTTTTATTTTTAAACAAATCATTATGTGGATTACATAGATTTTAGTTATCCAAAAACTTAAGTATTTTTGTTGAAATTTTAGGCTCTTATTGAAATTATTGCTCTTATGAAGCTAAAACCTGAATGCCCTTTGTAAGACTTTTCCATAAAATTGTGGAACTAACTTCCAAATAGTGAAAATGTGTAATTCCTTTACTCAGCTTTTTCATATGTATGTGTAATATGTAGTTAGCAAAGAGAAAATGGCTAACTGTACTTTAGCTTTGCATGTTCATACAAGTGGGAATTATTTAAAAATGAGCCCTTCCCCTGCCTGCCCTCTCCAACCCTAACTGACTTTGGCTTATTTCCCCTCTACATGCAAATATCTCTAATAAAAGGAAGTCAAAAATAGATTTGAATCTTGCTTCTGCCTTTTCTGGGTTTTCAGTTTTGTTTTCCTCTGCTGTTTGTCACTTTTGTAGATGTTTTCTGTGAGTGAAAATGCGTATATGTGTGTGTGCATGGTTTAATTATATGAAAATTATATTGGGGGTTCAGTAACCAGTGGCTTGAAAATTAACTGAATTATGAAAGCTGAAGTGTTGCTCATAGCATCAGTTAATGACAAGGTCGCCGCCACTGTCATATTCAAAAGAAATGTCACACATGAATGGGGCTGAGATGGCTGTGTTGTCCCAGGGTCCCAGGTAGAGACAATGAAACAGAGGCTCTTTGGGTACTGTTTCATCCCATGTTTGAATCTAATGCATTCTTCTTTCAGCTCATTTTGGTTCTGCTGTGTTCCCATAACATATGGAGTCCCTAGGCATTCTGCTATAACATGGAAGCTTTTGGGGCTGGGAATAACAGATCATAAATAGATTGGAAATTCTCTCTAAGTGCCCCCTTGGGTGGTCGGTGTAAAGGCTCATTGTGTGTTGTTTCTGTCTTTTACAAAAATCAAATATGTCTAGAATTATTTGAGTCCAACAGGCTATATTAGAGATGTGAATGCCAGCATACCCCATACACTACCAGATAAATGATGACAGATGTGTGCCCCCAGTATCTCCTTCTATCTCCTCAGCTCTGGGCAACTGTAGTTAATTGAAAAAGAGGAAAGAGGAAATTGAGTTTGGGATGGAATCAGTTGGAGATGAAGGAAAAATCTAAATAAAAGACTTTGATGTTTAGCCTGTCCCAGAGCAGTTGACAGAGTTGGCGCAAACACTACATGGGAACAAAGGGCGGGAGTGACTGGCAGGGCAACAAGTCTGTGCAGCAACTAGCCAGAGAAGGAGTCAGATTGACAATGACTTGGAAACCAAGAAGAGGCAAAGGGTACCCCAACCTCACTGGACTGCTAAGATTCTCAGAGGATCCAGAAAGGGGATTCAGAAAAAGGGGAGGCAGCTTCCCTGCCACTCCCAAATACTACAACCTCCTCTTCGTTGGGCAGGAATATCTTGAATCTGATATCGTACATGGCCTTGTTTATTTTCTCTCCCTTTCTCTCTCAAGATGAGGGTTACCTGCCGGGCTCGGTGGCTTACCCTGTAATCCCAGCGCTTTGGGAGGCTGAGGTGAGTGGATTGCCTGAGCCCGCGGGTTGGAGACCCGCCTGGGCAACTTGGCGAGACATCATCTCTACAATAAGTCAAAAATCAGCAGGGCGTGGTAGTGCATGCCTGTAGTTCCAGCTACTCGGAAGGCTGAGGCGGAAGGATTGCCGGATCCCAACAGGTTGAGGCTGCGGTGGCCGGGAGTGGCCACTACACTCCAGTCTGGGCGACAGAGTGAGACTCCAACTCAAAAAAGAAAAAAAAAAAAAAAAAAAGATGAGGGTTACCTAAGACATAAGCCTGAAAAGCATGCATATGAGCATAATTTACTTTTAATATTTCTCTTTCCCACCCAAATCCCCAAATCAATGTGTCACCTTAATGATCTTCAAGGGGAGAAACTACAGATTAACAGCTACTGTTTCCTGTCACTCTCTTAAGCCCTTTGCTTATACTACCTGGTTTAACCTTTGCAAAAGCCCAATGACGTTAAAAATGCCATCCCCATTTTTGAGATGAGAAAAGCAGAACTTGGAGAGGAAAAGGAAACAAGTTGACCAAAGACATCCAGCAAGAAAGCAGCACAACCTGGACATATCACAAGTCTATCAGAAGCCAGAGTCTGTTTATTGAACTTATTAACAGTATGCCTTTAATCTACTGTAGTGTATAGCTTTTCCCAGGACAGCCCTATTTTATTTATACCTTTGTCCCAGTTTGCTGCCTGCTTGATGTTTGTCCCAGACAAAAGTTTCCTGGTTGATATGATGTAGATGCTCTGCACATGACATAGCTCAGTAATGTACGAACAGTTTCATCCACTGTGGATCCAGCAGCAGGAACAGAGCTTCAGCTCTGACCCCAGGTACCCAGGGAAGTGGCTGTGACTGAGAGGAAGGTGAAAGTACTTGCCCTTGGCTGAGCACTGAGTGCCCATAGTACAACAAAAAGATGTGCAGATTCCATGGCACTTACTCTCTTCTCCTTGGTGTCTATTAGTTCAACTTCCCTAGACATTAAAGATGAGAGAAGGAAGTGGTGAGATGAGCAGGGACGAGAGCATGGACCCTTGGCTGAGAATTAATTAATAATTCTCTCTAATTTGGTAACTAAGCAATATGTTGTAATTTTCTCTGATTAGTCATGCCGAAGCAGCATACTGAGGAATGATATTCCTTAGTGTCTATAGTTTGTAGAGTGAGAGCAGTTGCGAAGAACATTGCTGTAACTCCTACTTTGGGGGAGAAAATGTATCAACATCCACAGAAGATCTATCTTAAGGTTTGGACATCAGCTTGGGAAAGTATGCGGCATACTTTGGGATATACATGCTGCTCAGGAAATAAACCTCTCAGGTGGAAAACAAAACAAAACAAAAAGCCTAATCAGAAATTCCGTAGGCCTAAGTCTGATGTCAGATAAATGCCATGTGTGTCTTGAGGAGATGGAAGTATATTAAGGGGGTCTCCTCCACTTACCATTGAAGAGAAAAGAATCTGTGCCTGACTTCTAATTCCCACCCTAATATCTGTTGAGATATCCGTACTGGCTGCTCTGTCTCACTACTCTAGCAAGGTTGTGTGTTTGAGTTTCCTAGGGTGTTTTTTTTTTTTTTTTTCATTGTTGTCCTCAATTCATTTTATTTATTTTTATTTTTTAATTTTAAAGATATGGGGTATAATTCAGAGTTAGGTATAAAAGCATACCTTGTAATGATACACGTACCCTTGTTTATGAGGTGTGCCCCAGTCTCCCAGCAGATTCCCACTACTGCCATTTTTTTTAACAGAAATAATGTATGCTATTTCCTGTGTGGCGGGGGAAGGGGGACACAACATCATATCTTTGAACTAGATTCTATGATGGGATAGACCAGCCATCTTGCAAGTGTGCAAAAGCCAGTGTGGAGAGAGCTAAAACAGCAAAACAGCAAGTTTTCTTGAAGACTTGCTAGATTATGCTCTATTAAAAAGAGTTTTACGTAGATTATTTAATTTCCTTACTGCATACCCAAGGAAGGAAAAACTCTTCTTCTCACCTTAAAGCTGAGTAAACTAAGATTCCAGAGGAAGCATCACCTCTAGAGTTACATTATTATTTGACCCACAGAGTTGGAACTTCCCCGTGGGCTAGCTCTGAATAAGATGAGCAACTTGAATCTCTTGGGCTCAATTTGATAATTTTTCTGTTTTCAAACAAAATCATTCTTAATATATCATTTCTAAATCTCTGTAATGGTTGCCTTTCCACTCATGCATGTATAAGTAGGAGGCATCGCATCCACCCATTTGGTTAAGGATAACACTGTGCTCAGGTAAACAAGATAACAAAAACACAAGTCTACATTTCTCAGAGAGCTTTGCAGCTATGTGTGACCATATGCGTTAATTCTAATCAAGAGGGACAGATGGATATTTTTCAGATAGAAAAGCGAGGCCAACCCTGCAGATACATACTTTTTATGTGTGTCTTCCTTCCTCCTGGTGTGTGGCGCAATCATAGCCAGCCATCTTGCAATTGTGTGTGAGGAGAAGGGCAAGAGAATTGCAGGGAACTTAAGTATTTGGTCCTTACATCAATCCTGGATCTTTTCAACTTTCAGATCTCTTATTACTTATGAGAGGGCATTATGAGGATTAAAAGGGTAGTTATACATAAAATGTATAACAATATCTCATATGGCAAGGCTATAACGTGTGGCTGTTATTTGTTTTATTAAAGCCACTGTTATGTAGGTTTCTCATTATATGTAGCTGAATCTAATTCATAACTAAATTAATGCCAAGTGTAGCTGAAGAATTTACTAACAGTCTGCTAATAAGTTCTCTGAGGGTAGTTAACAATATGTTCTGTAAAAAGATAATTGGCATTACATAGAAAAAACATTCTGTGGTCAAATGAGCTTCAAAAGTCATGGAATACAAAAACTGTTTAAATTTTTCTTTTGCAGTACTTCTCAGAGCCTTTAGTAATTTAATGTGCATTAAGAATGTTCAAGTGGGAGAAGAAGTAGGCAACATTTTCTGATGTTAAGTCAAAGAACACTCTAGACTTTACAGAATTAATGTTCTATATGACATGCTTTATGGAATACTAACTCGTGCATTTAAAAGATGATTTCCATTTCTAATATATGTTGTGATTCTTTTCTAAGAATTCCTCTACTGGTAGAATTCCTGAATGCACTGTACTATTTCATTACACCACTATATTCAAACTGCTCCTCCTACCTGGAATGCAGATTTTTTAAACATGAAAAAAAGACATAAATTGAGAGTTTTTGTTCCCATTGTTATGGTAAGAAATTATCTTACAATTCTAAATTTTTTCTCATAGCTAATAAATAGTTGGGATATAGTAAGAACAACAAAACAGTGGCCCCCAAATTAATGGCATAACACAATTAATGTCCATGTATTTATCACCAAAAAAATAGATCTGGGCGACTCTCTGAGACATCTAAGCTGTGCAGTAAATAAGAAACACAGGTAGGTTTGAAATTGTGGAACCACCTTTCAACAGGGGGCTTCCTTCAAGTTGCCATGTCAGAGAAAGAGGAAAAAAAAAAAAACATGGGTTGCTTATTGCCTCAGCCTGGAAGTGAAATGTGTCACTTTCTCTCACAGTTCATTGACCAGAACCAGTCCTATGGCTCTGTCCAACTGCAAGAGGGCTGAGAAGTTCAGTCACCCATGTGCTGGGACATTAGTGTACCCAATAAAACTACTAAAAATTCTGTAAGTTAGCTACTCTTGTTATCTTTTATTGTATTGTAGATGAGAAAACAGAGGATTACAAAAGGTAAAGTATTAATAACTTGCCCGAGACCACACACCATAGCACCAAGATTATAATCCATTATATTTGCCTCTTGGTATCACCTGATGTCATATTTACCATGACTGAATTCCTGTAAAAAGTACCTCTTTATCCATCCCCCACCTCTGTGAAGGAACAGTTGAGAGAAGAGCCAAAACATCTAGGAGATGAAGGCCTGTTTGCAATCCTCCCCCCATCTTTCTGCATGGTGTCCCTTTACTTTTCACTAGCACTTAAGGCGTATCAACCTTAAAACAGAGAAGAAAAAAACTGCCCTCTCTTCCTGCTGCCTCTGCCACATGCAGACAAGTGACGTTCTTCTGCTGGCTAACAGAATAGAGAGAAAACAATGGGTCCCTGTGTAGAGAGTTCTAAGTCTTTTATCTTTCTACAGATTCAACCACAGTATTGATTCTTTATTGACCTAAACTGTCCTAAGCACGGCTGTGGTTTTTTCTCATATAGTGTATGGGAGAGTTAAGGCAGATACTACTTTACTATTGATTTTTGTGAAAAAGGTGCAGGAAAGAGGGCAATTTGTGTCTGCAGTTGCTCTTCACTATAAAAGATACCATTGTTAGGAGCTTATAGCATTATATCAAGGGTCTTAATCTTTAGCAATCTTTTTTTACAACTTAGAAATAGGCTTGGGCAAATGTGTTATTGGTGTTAATGATATTTTGAAGTGAAACAAATTCGTCAGCCATTCTAAGTAAACTGCTCAGCTTAACTATTTGAGGACTTAGCAGCTTGACTCTATGAGTGCAGAAATCCTACAATTTATTTATTTGAAAGTACTTTGGAGAGAACACTTTGTTGTATAAACAGTGACAACAATGTTTGTTCAATGGATCTTGGAGAAATGGAAATGATTATCAAGGGCTGAAATAAACCATGCATCTAAGGGAATATTTCCTCTTATTTTAAGAATCGAAGAATTCTGGTTTTTGGAATATGATTCTGTTATTCGGGAGCAAGAATGAAAAAAAATCACTCAAAAGTAGGGAATTTTACTGGTCAGAATAAAATGATGGCTAAGCTTATAGGTGGAGTTTTCATGCTCTTGAATGAGTAAGAGACTTTTTAGCAAAGAGTTCTATTTGTATGACAGAAAATCTTCTGAAAAAATTTCAACAAAGCCCTAAGAAATGGTAGCTTTTCTGAATCTGATCAGCTTAACTTGTTTTATTTTTACCAAGTTTACTCAAAATGGGCATTTAACACTCTAAGTTCAGAGAGTTTTTCAGCCATTAGTGAGCGGTTTTAGGAATAATTTGCTTCCCTTTATATAGGCATGGCCAATAAGTCAGTGAGAAATATAAATTATGTATCTACTGCACACAGAACCTTCCCTAAGACATTGGCCATAGAGGCGTAGAAGACAATGATGATTTAGAGCCATGAACCTAGGTGATGATTACTAGGGACTGGTATGGGATACCAGGACACTGAGCTCTTTATGGGTGTGGCATGATTCTTCTAAACTTATCTTTAAAAGCTCAAAGGGCAGGGTCTCCCTTAGTCACTGGGCAAATGTCACATGATATTCCTCAAAGTTGAAAGGTCTAGTGCGTCTCAAGATGCTGAGAACTATTATCCTGATGGAAAAGTCAATCCACTGTTTGACAATATTAAAATGAGGACTTCTACTGATGGATTAGTGAGTTTTAGCACTCTCTTTACTGGGTAAAACCCATCTCTTGGATTTGATCCTTGCAGACAGATTCCAAGATATATCAAATATTCACATTGTCATTTTTGTTACACCTGCTTAAAACTCCAAACAGCTCCAAAATAACACCTGCTTTTCAGATGATTAGTTGGTATTTTAAACACCTTTTCTTAATCTAATGCTATTTTTTCAAAATATAGTGCTGGGTCCTATTGAACTCCTTCATATATACTGTATTAAAATATCTAGCCTGGTGTGGTAGCGTGCACCTGTAGTTCCAGCTCCTTGGAAGGGTGAGGCGGAAGGATCGCCGGAGCCCAGCAGGTCGAGGCTGCAGTGGCCAGAAGCGACCACTGCATTCCAGTGTGAGTGACAGAGTGAGACTCCAACTCAAAAAATAAAATAAAATAAAATAAAATAAAATAATAATCATAGAACCTGTAACAAGTTCTGTAAGAAGAAGGACAGGAGCCAGGCTCGGTGGCTCAGCCTGTAATCCCGCGCCTTTGGGAGGCTGAGGTGAGTGGATTGCCTGAGCCCACGGGTTCGAGACCCGCCTGGGTAGTGCAGTGAGACCTCATCTCGACAATAAATCAAAAAATCAGCCGGGCGTGGTAGCACGTGCCTGTAATTCCGGCTACTCGGAAGGCTGAGGCGGAAGGATCGCCGGAGCCCAGCAGGTCAAGGCTGCGGTGACTGGGAGTGGCCACTGCACTCCAGTCTGGGCGACAGAGTGAGACTCCAACTCAAAAAAAAAAAAAAAAAAAAAGAAGAAGGACAGGAAAGTGATTATTCTAGAAGAAGTAGAGAGCCTGGTAATTTGATGACATCCTTAATCATCTTTTCTTTTTACTACTTCATTCTAAATTTCCATATTGGATTATCTGACAAAATTTGCAGACTTGCAAAAAATACTTCCCATATTGATTAACTCTTTGACATAAATAAATTATCCTTAAAGCACATAAATATATGGCATAGCAAACATGTACATAGGCATATACACATGAAGACATGCTCATCTCTCCCACATATCAGTCCATGAAAGCTGGGACAGCCATGAAAATATAGGTCTTCATGCCAAACTCTCAAATAAACCAAATAATGCGGTAAAATAAACATTTTTAATATTATTTTCTGCTGTCCACGATTCCCTTTTCAAATTTTTTTTTGTTGAAATTCATATTTATAGGAGAATTCAAACTGCTAACTTAAGGAAACTAGAAATCAAAGCTTATGGCTTAAACGGTAAGTATGCTAGACCCAAGAAGTGGCCATTTGGTGAGATTGCCTATGTGCTTGCTGTGGCCTGGGATGCTAGGGGAACCCTCATAGAGCAAATATGAATTTTTTGTCTGTCTTGTTCAAATAAAACCTGTGTGTGATCTTGGGGACAAATGACATGCTTTTCCCTTCAAGAGTTTAGAAATAACTGAAGGTGGAAAATTGGTGAAGGGTAGTTGTCCTTAATAGTAACAACAGAAATCATATAATTTAAACTCGGGAGTATGCAGACCTGTGATGTTCCTTTCAACATCCACACTTTTCTACTATGTACATTCTTCCAGTATCCGCTGGGGGCAAGGGACAAGGAATGGATGGTAGCACTGACTTTTGGGGCACTTTTTAAAAATCTTGGAAAGCATTGTTGTTATCACAATGATGGTGACCAAGTAGTCTAGATAATCTTGCATGATGAAGAAGTTTCACAACTAGAATTTCCTGAAACAACTGCATGTAAAAAGCCCATTTGTAATTGACTCATTCTAAAGCAGAATTCCACTTTACATATATAGCATGATATTAACATACAATAACTTTTTCCATGATGCTACCATCATGAAAGTTGAAGGAAGGCATACTTTGTTTCTTTAGAAGCAATGCCAGGAAATTGTTCATTGTTTTGGAAAGTCATGTCACTGACCAGCTTGTGATTTTGAATTTATCATTTAATCGACCTTTATTACTCAGTCTGCATTTACAGCAATTGAACATTCACAGTATTCTATGTAAGCTCAAACATCTGATTACTTTATTATAACATAAAACAAAATATATGTTCTAGGAAATGGACATTGCTTCTGATTCAGATGAGAAACACTGAATGAAAAAAAAAATCTGGTTTATCTTTACCATGCATTATCTTAATTCTAAATGGTCATCTTCAGGCCTTTCTCTTTCTTGATTCTCTCTAGTTTCTCACTTAACCCCTTTATCCCTCTAATTTTTCAGACTAGGAGGCACTCTGCCCCCTTTTTTGTGCCACAACCCTGGTTTCCAACAATTTTTGTGCATATTCTGTTTCCACCACAGTTCCCCTTGTCTACTGGGGGGATACATTTATCTCTGAGGTGAATTCAACTGTGGTACCAACCTTAGTGTTCCCTGGCCCAAGAACTGGAGGAAACATATATCATCCATGTGAATATGGACAAACTGATTCCCAGAGAGGTTTAGTGAATTGTCTAAGCGTATATTGCATCATAGAGAACATGAGGCTTTCTTCAGAGATGAGGGAAATAAGACTGTGCCCTGAGCATCATTTCTTCCAATCTTTACATAATCATCAGAGCAGTGGTAGACAAAGTTACCTTCAAGAGATCTAATGACTTCAGGCTTATAAGAGGCTGTGATATGATTGACATCTTTCTTTAGAAATGCATATTTGGAAGCTTCACATAGGAAATATTGACAGTGGTCTTCCAAGCTCTGTGGGGACTGAGGAATTATCAGCCATTAGACTTTAACATTCAAGTCCTATAAGTAGGACTGTCTCTATTATGAAATAGATGTATACATGAATCTGGCTAATTAGATTGCAAGCTCATCTAATTAGCTTTCTTTGGTATGAGTCCATGTCTACCATGGTTAGATCTGATTCTAGATAGGTGTCAATTGGATTTGATAATACAGTACCCTCAATCAAAAGGTGGGAATCTGAAATAATAATTTTGGTTTCAGGAGGGACTGAGAGGTAAGAGAATGCAAACCATTTTTGCTAGAAGTTTGAATCTGAGGGAAATAAGAGATGGTTGTAGCTAGAAGAAAGTTCAAAATCAAAAGATTTTTTTTTTTTAAGGTAGGAGATACTTGAGTAGGTTTCAGTCTCTATTCTAGACAAAGAGTCATTAGAGAGTTTCCAAAGGAAGATTTAGTGAAGAAGGAATAATCCATGTATCAAGATTCTAAGTGAAATATAGAAAAGAGCATCTAGAATATAGATTCTTCCCCAAACACCTGAGAAATGATTCTCCTAAGATAATTTCGGCTTCTGTTATATGCTAGAAATCTCACAAGAACTCCCTTGCAAGGGGACATCATAATATAAGATAACCTTGCAAAGAAACTTCACAGTACTGAGACACGTTTATGGAGAATGTTCAATCCAAACTTACTTGTATTGCATACGTTTTCCCAACTATACAGCTGACTCCAAGTCTGACTTAGTTCATGATATCTAAAGAAACAGTGGGGGCAAAATGATTATATTGTTCTTACCTATTGAGAACAACCTTATTTGTAGAATTGTTTTACACCAGTTTTACTCTCCTAACAATAGTCTGTTATACTGTGGTGTTTCTGTTTGCTGAAGTTTTAGCATGGTAAAAAGAAAAATCTTTAAACTTGGGTGAAAAAAAAGTGAGAGCACCATGATGGATGAAACTTTGCATGCAAAATAATCAGAGATCCCAAATGAAACCAAAAGAAAACAGAAACAACACCCAGGTTAGCCTCTCTGGCATGTCCTTAACAATATGAGTTATAAACACTTAAATTATTTTTTCTTTTAAAAATGGCAGATTCTCAATAATGATGTGTCAGTGAGGAAAGGAAGACTTGAAACATATCCACATAGTGTACATCACCAATTTGAGTATAAATGTATAAATACAGGATACAGATGTCAATCATAATGTAGAAAAATCTTATATATTCACTCCAGCCTGCTATTCTGTAAACACATTCCAGAACACAAGATCAAGACAAAAGTTTGGCAGGCCATTAGTTTATGAGAATAGTTACAGAGATAGTCCTCATCCTTCACATATGTTCTTTAGTGAACAGAAATCTATACAAGAATTACTTTGAGAAATTTTGTGTCTTAATTCTGTAAAGATACAATTACTAGCACAAATACATGAACATTTCTTTTCAGAGAATATATTTCACCCATCTTAAAAGATATGAATGAAAATAACTTGCTAAAATAGTGATTCTATTTATCTTTTCTTGTATATTTTTTATTACAACTTTTTTATTACATATAGATTAATGAAAATAGAGTAAATCTAGGGAAATAAAAATCACCCATAATCCCAACACTCATAGATATTATGTTGCATAGTAATTTATATTTTGATTTTCACATGTAATATAACACTATTCATTTTAATTTTTTCAGAAGGATATTTAACAAATACAAAATAATCGATTGCATATATTACATTGAATCATATAAAATTGCCACTAGCTTCCTAACAGTGATATAATTGAGCTGAAAATAAACACCTTTTTTTTTTTTTTTTTGAGTTGGAGTCTCACTCCGTTGACCTCGTGGGCTCCGGCGATCCTTCCGCTTCAGCCTTCGAAGTAGCCAGAACTACAGGTGCACGCTACCACGCCCGGCTGATTTTTTTAATTTATTGTAGAGATGAAGTCTCACCAAGTTGCCCAGGCGGATCTCGAACCCGCGGGCTCAGGCAGTCCACTCACCTCAGCCAATAAACACCTTTATGATAGTTTAACTTATTAGAAAACTCTTTTCAAAGTACTAAGCAAGATTTACTCCAATCAGGAATATATGAAAAATATTGTTTAACCATATGCTCATCAACATTGCATTTTTCTTCAATATTTGTAAATTTAATAGAAATGTCAACAAAAGAAGAGAATCAAACAAAATGAAAGCCTAGCAACTTGTTTAAATTTACCTTTCTTCTTTAATAGTCAAATAAAACCTTTTTTTTTTTTTTTCCATGTTCATTAGTCAGTTTCCTCTTTGGGAATTGCTTTCCCCTAAATTTTGCCTGTATTTGCTGTGATGACTCAGTGTTTCCTTTTAAGTTTGGGTTGTCATACCTTCAGGCTTTCCCCCCTCGTTTGTTGTTTGCCTTTGATTTTGCTGCTTTGACATGCAAAAGATTTATATCTTTTGGTTTGCACACAATTGTATTTTAATTCAATTTTTCAAAAATTATATCTGCATAGATCTATGTTCCATGCAAAGTAAAAAAAAATATTTATAGTCAAATTTTGAATATAATAATAATGCTATGTCATAGACCACAGTAATCAATATCATGACTTGGTTTGGATTTGGATGAAAAAAATAGTAAGTCTAGTTTAGTCATTACTAGTTTTTTAATATTGTACAAATTACTTAATCATGCTAGTCTCAATTTTCATGTCTGTGAAATGGGATGGTAAAATAGTATATAATTTAAAGGATTGTTCTGAGGATTAACACACTACATGCAGATTACTTAGCACAGCGTATAATAAGCATTCAGTGACTAATCTAAAATAAAAGTTCTTTTTCAATATTTAATGAATTTTTCCTTCTTATATAACTAAACTATGACCTTAGAAACTATATCTACAGTATGATGAAACCAATATCGGATGTTATAAACAGTAACTTTCATTGACCAGTGAACCATTATTTCAGATAAAGCAGGCAAATAAATATGACCAATATTTTTTAGTATTATACCATTACCTTTCTGGGGAGATAAATAATGCAATTGGTCAAAAGACAAAAAATAAGTTAGTTTATGATGGTATTTTATAAATTATCTTCTTCATAATACCATGCTTCCATATTTCTGCTTCAGATGAATCTAGTTATGAACAGTTACATAGTAGTAGTAGTAATAACAATAATTTACTGATTTCTGAATACTATATATGTCAGATGCTGTTTTAAGGACTTTACATGTATAATTTTCTTAAATCCTCACTTAAAAAATTATCATCAACACAATACTATTGTCTAATTCTCAGGACTTAAGAGAATTTTATCAATTGCCCCATTGTTGTTCTTTATAAAGAAAGAAAAGCAAAATTTTCTTGTAGTCCAGGATCCAATGTTTTATTTAATTGCCATATCTCTCTTTTTAAAATTTTATACTAGTACCAGTTTTGGTTACTACAGCTTTGTTGTATATTTTAAAGTCAGGCAATGTGATCCCTCTGGCTTTGTTCTTTTTGCTTACATCTGATTTGGCTATTTGGAATCTTTTGTGGTTCCATGTATTAGGATTTTTTTTTTCTATTTTTGTGAAGAATGTCATTTTTATTTTGTTAGGGATTACATCAAATATGTAAATTGCTTTGGATAGTGTTGCCATTTAACAGTATTAATTCTTCTAATCCATGAGCATGGATTATATTTCCCTTTTTTTGTGTCTTCTTCCGTTTCTTTCATTAGTGTTTTATAGTTTTCCTTTTTTTTTTTTTATTTTTTTTTTTTGAGTTGGGGTCTCACTCTGTTGCCCAGGCTGGAGTGCAGTGGCCCATTCCCGGTCACCGCAGCCTCGACATGCTGGGCTCTGGTGATCCTTCCGCCTCAGCCTTTCAAGTAGCTAGAACTACAGGTGTGTGCTACCACACCTGGCTAATTTTTTATTTTTATTGTAGAGATGAGATCTTGCCAAGTTGGCCAGGCAGGTCTCAAACCCGCAGGCTCAGGCAATGCCATATCTCTTGAATCTTTTTTATTCTTTTAAAATTTTAAACACATTTTCAGTCTTTACTATTATTATTATTATTGTTGTTGTTTTTGTTGTTTACATAACCCTGACGGTTTTGAATAGACCTAATATTTTCTAAAATGTTTCTTAATTTGAACTTGCTGATGTTTCTTCATAATTGCATTCAGGTTATTTATTTATTTACTTATTTTGCAGAAATCTTAGAGGAGAGATTCTATGTCCTTCTCAGTGCATTGTATCAGGAGGTACATGATACTGATTAATCCCTATACTGGTGTTATTAACTTTGACCATTTGCTAAAGCATTATCTGCCAGGTTTCTGTACTGTAAAGTTACTATTTTTCCATTTGCAATGTTACTTAATAAGTGTCTAGTGCAGGATACTTTGAAATAATATATGTGTCCTATTTCTCATCATGATTTTGCCTTCCAGTTGTGGTATTCGTTGATGTTTCTTGCCTAAAATACTTACTATGATGATTTTTAAAATTCCATCATTCCTTCTTTATCTATGAACTGGAATAATACTCTACAGAAGATATCCTTTCTGTCATTTATTTATTCATTTATATCATGTATACTCAGGGATTCTTATTTTAGCCTAAGAGTAGTAATCTGTTATCATTATTATTTTGTTGATCAAACTGTTGCAAATTTGGGTAATAGAGGCCACTTCATGTTGATTCTATATCCTTTTTACATATCCCATTACTACTTGAGCACTTTTTAAATTTTTTTATATAAAAACATATCCTAGAATCATCTTGTAATGTCTGGACCTCAGCCCTAGAATCATCTATCCCTTCAAAGATTCATGATCTCCTTTACTGGAGATTGAGTTTTAAACAAGATCTGACCTCTAGGTGTGTTCACTGTTAATGAGGTATAATTGATTCTAAACCCTCTCAGTAAGAAGCTGGAAAATATATGTTTGTAAACACATACTGATTATCTTTGTCTATCATCTATCTAAATTGATAAATATCTAAACATGTTAATACCTGCATTTTAAGTTGTTAGGAGGGCTCTAACTTTATAGTTCTAATAAATCTATATTTAAAATATTCTTGGCCAGGCTCGGTGGCTCAGCCTGTAATCCCTGTGCTTTGGGAGGCCGAGGTGAGTGGATTGCCTGAGCCCGCAGGTTCAAGACCTGCCTGGGCAACTTGGTGAGACCTCATCTCTACAATAAATCAAAAAATTAGCTGGGCATGGTAGTGAGTGCCTGTAGTTCCAGCTACTTGGAAGGTTGAGGCAGAAAGATTGCTGGAGCCCAGCAGGTCGAGGTTGCGGTGGCTGGGAGCGGCCACTGAGCTCCAGTCTGGGCAACAGAGTGAGACTCCAACTCAAAAAAAAAAAAAAAAAAAAAAAAAAAAATATATATATATATATATATATATATATATTCTCCTTTGCTAAAACTGCATTTTCCTGACTTTTTAATCCTAGAGGTTCATAACAGATGGTGACATCACAAGTCTAGGAATAAGAGAACAGAAAAGTTAAGTAATATTCAAAAGGGACCACATAGGAAATGAGTGGAAAATCTATAGATAGAATCATGATCTTCTCATTGCTTTTTGACTTGCAGTTATGTAAGTATATATGGCATATATATCATTGTCATAATCATACAAAACCTGAGGTTGTGGAATTATGAATACCTTGGAGGCAAAGATGCTCAGGGGCAGGTTCAGGAAAATTGAACTCTGTCATGAATCTTGCCTCAATTCCATACTCACTAGAGCTCTATGTACTATATCAGGGGTTGGCAAACTGCGACCACACACATTTATTGATGTATTGTCATTGGTAGATTTTCTGCTACAATGACAAAGTTGACTGTAGGACTTATAAAGCCTAGAATATTTTCTAGTTGGCCCATTATGATGTTTATCTACTTTTAGATTATCCTGAGTTCTAGTGTTAATAAGTTTTTCACAAATGTGTATACACATACACAGCTGAAAGACAATACCATTAAGAGATACTTTATACATAGTGCTGGCAGAGGAAAAATCTTGCCAATAGCTGGCTCCATATAACATAGATGCAATTGATTTGGCATGAAGGTCTCTTAGATTTCAAAGTATGCCGTACTCAGACAGTTCATCAAATTAGTCTGTCTATTCATTCTGTGTGGTATGCAACCTCTTTGATAATTGGGCAAATAAATGTGAACCCTCCCACCCCCAGTATGGCAGCCTTTGTCAATTCTGTATGACTTATCAGTTTGGCTTTGTGATGCTGTTAGAGGTTGAACTTTCATATTTTACAGAATATGCCTGCATTTCTCATTAATTATTTAGAGAGCTAAAAAGGAAGGGAGACATTCCTTGGAAAGACTGTGAACACAATACCAAGTTAAAAGCCGTTTGGAATGGTGTGATGTCTGCTGGTAGTGCCAAATTACGGCATGGTTGATTCTCTCGCCAAAGTCAATATGACTGCTGAAGCCACCCAATCCCCCTTTATTCCAACCATAGTTATACATGGAGAGCTATGAATATCAGCAATATGAATTTAATGTTAGTTACTTCTTTATATTGGCCATTCAAAGAGAAGATTCTTGATGCTGACTTATTTTCTTAATATCTTTCAATATCTGATAAATTAAAAATATTGAAGTTACACTTCTGAGCTTTTCTGACCCTAATCCTTGCTCTAGGGCTCTTTGAACATACTAGGGGTGCTATGAAATAGTCTTTCTGGAACCAAAATATTCTGTGTCAAAATCTATCTTTCTTTGTTTTCTGATGACTCAGGCTACTACTTACTTTGTGCACCTATTCAGACATATTATGTTTTTATGTCCATTTCTTTTACCTGCCATAAAGTACCATCACTGGGCTGCCGGCTAAGCTTTTTGTCTTAGAGGTGGTGAGGAGGACACACACAAACACAGGCATCAACTTTAACTCTTTGGCTGCTTGAAATCACTACCTTTGAGACCTGTCAGAGATTCACATTTAGAAAGCAACTAAACTACATTTTAGTTTTATAATATAAGACTTTTTTGGTTTTGTTTTTTGGGTCAGAGTGTCACTCTGTTTCCCAGACTGAGATGCAGTGGCATGATCATGGCTCACCACAACCTCAACCTCTTGGGCTTAGGTGATCTTCCCACCTCAACTTCCCAAAATAACTGGGACTACGAGTATGCTACTCTACACAGTTAATTTTTTGTCAAGTTGAGTTTTTGCTATGTTTTCCAGGCTCATCTCAAACTCCTGGCTCAAGCAATCCTCCTGCCTCAGCCTCCCAAAGTGCTAGGATTACAGGCATAAGCCACTGAGCCCTGTCAACAATAGAAGACATTTTGATGTTTTTGTCATTGGTCATTTCCTAAGATCCATGAGTCCCTTAGGTGGAAACTTTGTTTCCTCAAATTGAAAAATATTTTATTTTTTTATTTTAAAGATGTGGGGTGCAATTCAGAGTCAGGTATACAAATGGTCATTGTGTAGGTAAAGTTTGGGCCTCACTTTTGTCCCTACTTCACATTAATCATGCAGCTTTTAAATAACTAGAAACAAACACTGCAGGACTCTTGAAATTAAGAATGTTACTTTTTTTACATAATAGTACAGATAGTCTCCCAAATATACTTTAGCATTCAGATATCTATTATTAGCTCTCTTTTTAAGATCAGAGATAGTGCTGTTGCTGTTATATACTTGGTCCACAAAAGATACACTATTCAAATCATCCAGATGTCCCTATCTGAAACTCTCCTAGTTCTGAGTGATACTTACCACTCATGGCCTTCTTCCTCACACTCAATAGACCTCAAGTCCTTGACAGTGTTCAATAATGAAATTTTTTGAAAAAAATGCTCTTTAATCTCTGTTTTGGCATCCTCAATCCACCAAATCTAATCCAAAACTTTTGGGGCCAGATATTTTATAGAATTAAGAATATTTTAGAGTTTAGAGAGATGCACACTGAATATACTGTGTAAGTTACAATAACCTCTTGGCAGGATTTGGGGAAGCACCTTGTAATTAATCAAATACAAATGTTTGTAATGAATCATATATTTCTAGAGAGATAAATAATAACCATAAATAACCTTATATCAATTCAGGTAAGTTTATGCCATTGCTACCAAAGGATTTCAGGTAAGTTTAGGTTTTACTGCCAAATACTTTTCAAAAAACCTTTAGATTTGGAGTATTACAAATAAGGAATTATTGATCTATACCAAGTGTCAGCAAATTTTTTTATGTAAAGGACCACATAATAAGTAATTTGGGTTTTGTAAGTTGTAGTGTCTCTGCCTCAACTATCAAACTCTGCCATTTGTCCCTTAGATAATATATAAATTTGTTTCAATAAAACTTCATTTACAAAAACAGGCTGTGGATCAGATTTTGTCTGTGGGTCATAGCTTGCCAACCTCTGTTCTAGACTATCCTAATTGTTTTAAATTTCTGTATCCTACCCACTATCTAGTTTTAGATCCACTATCTACTTTGCAATAATTTCTTTGAATTAACATTTTGAGAATGGGAAGACTTTTTTGAGAAGGGAAAGAAATCTCTGAGGTCATATCCATTCTGTTAGCTCTTCTTAATTTTATCACCCAAAAGTATTAATATATAAAAAATTGTATTTGGCTCTGGAATAGTGCCTAAATATAAGTGAGATTGAAAATTTCATTTGTTGTTGACTTTACAATTAATATTATGTGAAGTTAATACTTGAAAACATGAAGTAGTTTAAATCAAGTGGTGTCAGTGATCATTAGGTTAATGATCCTTAAGAAAAATGTAATTTTTTCATGTTCAACTTTAACTTCTGTTGTTCTCTGAATGAAGACATCAGATTGAGCATTTGTTCTCTTAGTAATCTGCTTGCTTTGCTTTGTGTTAACACAATTAGAAATGCCAAGAAAAAGTATAGAGTTGGACTAAAACAAATGAACAAACTGTAAACTCTTCATAAAAGCTTGTGTTTTTCTCAATACAATATGGAGCAATGTTTTGTTGGGTCAAGTTTAAGGGGCTTCTTTGAATAGGTTTGTTTCTTGGTGGGTGTTATCTGACACTTCACATCAAGACTGGGAATAGAGAACAGAGCAATATTCGCTATAGATGGACTCCCAGGCTGCTAAGAAATTATGGGTTATCAATAGATGATTGGTTAATTATTTGAATGAGATTCAGCTTAAGGGGCACAACAATACATTTAAGAAGTGGGAAGAAAAACTCTTCATAAACTCTCAGCCATGAAGAGCTGATTCTTCAGTCCTGTTGTGTGAAGTAGATAATTGGGACAACCTTCGGACTAGCTGACATTTTTGCTAATTATCTGCTAAGCTGAAAAATCAATGATACACACTCAGCATGCTGTATATATAGGTACCACTTCCTAGCCTGTTGCATTGGCTTTCTTAAGATGACTTGCTGCCTCCATGTGGGTACTACCTCCACAATTGGTCTGACGGGAATCTGGACTGGATCATATAATTTGAGGAGCAATGGCCCTTTCTCTTTGTAGTGAGAATCTTTCAGAACTTGATTAAAAGGTTTTGAAAATTCTTAAGACTATTTTGGTTTTTTAGGAGTATCTTATGCACCTTGAGGATATTTTTTTCATAGTGCTTCTCATATCTCTTTGCACCTTGACTTTTAGCCTAGAAAATGAGCTTCTTGAGAGCAGAAATCGGACTTGGTATGTCAGTAATCTCAGTCTCTCTGTTGGACCTGACATATGGCAAACACTAGATTTTGGAATAAACAAAAATACATTCACATGCAAACATATTGTAATGACAATTGAAAGTTAACCTAGATTAAGGCAATGAGAAATAACAAGCCGGGCTCGGTGGCTCAACCTGTAATTCCGTGCCTTTGGGAGGCTGAGGTAAGTGGACTGCCTGAGCCCGCGGGTTCGAGACCTGCCTGGGCAGGCGAGACCTCATCTCTACAATAAATCAAAAAATCAGCTGGGCGTGATAGCGCATGCCTGTAATTCTGGTTACTCGGAAGGCTGAGGCGGAAGGATCGCCGGAGCCCAGCAGGTCGAGGCTGCGGTGGCCGGGAGCGGCCACTGCACTCCAGTCTGGGCGACAGAGTGAGAATCCAACTCAAAAAAAAAAAAAAAGAGAGATAACACTGGCCCTTCTAATGGGAATGGTAATACGGCAAAGGAGGGTAGGTTTGAAAGTCACATGTTGCTTTAAGCAGATTTGATTTGGCCAACTGTAAGGACATCTGCAAAAGTTAACAAATAATAATATTAATAATTTCTGTTTTATTTCTCCTAGATTTAACCTGGTTGCTAACTGACTTGATTATATTACAAGCCAATGAACTTACATCACCCATTTCTCTTTAAGCACATTTCATTTAGCAACTGAAAAAAAGAAGAGCCATTTGAGCTTAGAAGTCACTTGCTAAGGTATGAAGAGAAGCTGAGTAGGAAGACCAAGCACAAAAGAAGACAATAGAATATTTCTAAATGATTCAATTATCGACCGAAACAATAGTGTCTATTAAGATCCTACAGGTATGTATTGCATTATATAGTTTGTTTTTTTTTTTCCCCTAGTCTAAATGTGTCAGAGAGATAATCTCCTGCTTCTCTTCCATCCCCTCTGGAAACAAGGGCCATGTAGCAAGCAGACAATGACATCTACCCAGCTGCCACGACTGTGCAATGAATGAAGCAGCCCCTCAAAAAACTCTGAATGGATTGCCAATTTTTATTATGTTTAAGGCAGGCAGTAATTTCAGTTTTCAATTCCACTAAGTAATAATAGTTATTAATTAGTAAATTAGGCCACTGGGTTCTAGAGGTGAGCTAACAGAATGATTAAAAAGGAGAGAGAGAAAATTCACAGATAATGCTCAGGTTTCATAGAAGCCTGCCACGATTGAGAGTTTATGTTTGTACATCTCTTCAGAATGGATTGCTGCACTTAAGAGCAACTTACATTGCCTACAGTGCTGTCTGTTCAGTAATTGCAGCAAAGTGAGGTACTGCACCATACATTGTCATAAAGATGTCAAGAAATGAAGGGAGATGTTCGAGGGCTCAGCTTCTAATACTTACATTTTAAATCTGGGGGTATTAAATCCATGGAGGAGAATTTCTGAGACTTCCCACCTCCCCACCCCCCAACACCAACAAAGGGCTTAGAGATTTCTTGAGTAAAGGTTTGACATCAACTCCAGGGAGGATTTTTGGACTTCAGGTAGGCCTAATTCATTTTAGAAGCTAATTTTTTGAGCTTTATAGTTCAAACATGATACTTCATGGAGGTTTGTAGACTGTGTTTAAAAGTATTTTCCATGGCTGTATAATAATAAAATCTCTGAAATATCATTTGAAACTCCTTAAAGACTTGAAATACTAAAACTGAAGTTTGTCTTGCAGGGTTCCAGTTGGGCAAAAATGCAGATTACACAACTTAAGGTTGTTGAAGTGAATTCCTGATTCTAAAAGAAGTAGTTGAAACATGTGACAATCAGTACAACTCATTCTGAAGATACAAACTAGTAGCAATTTGCTGGAGTGAAATGTAATTTATAAAGAACTATATGGAAGCAAACCAGATCTATGTATGAGTATAGACTATTCCTACAATGGCAAAGTGAATTAAATCATTAAGACAGATCCCAGGTCATTCTTTTTTAAGAAAAATAGCTTATCCTTATTCTTCTATTAAAATTAGCTATCTGCATGAATTTTGTTCAAATGAAAGATTGAACTATTTTACTTTGCTTATATAGGAATCAGAAATAAGTATTATTTGAGACTTTAAGACAAATTTCCCTATTCAATTGTTCTTTCCATCTAAACACTTTCTGCTTGCCTTATTATTATTTGCTTGACATCAATCCCAGGGAGGATTATTATTATTATTTTTGCCGCCTCAATAGAGATTTATGTTTGAGCATTTTTTCTTGTCCCTCCTACCCTTTTTTTTTTTTTTTTTCTACTTGTCTTTTTGTATTATGATACTTGCCTTTCATCATAATATATTAGAAAGAGTGGTTTTTAGTCACACAGAAACTAGGTTAAACACTTAATTCCTCTACTCCCTAGCCATTATAACCATGGGAATATTGATCAACCTCTCTGAGTTTTGGTTTCCTCATCTGCAATGTTGGGGATATGTGATACTTATCTTACACAATAATTTTGAACTTATTTTGATGCTCAGAAGACTCATTCTTGCAGGAAAGAAAGAAAAGAAGAACTGTTTGGTTGGCATATAGACAAAACCTTTTTTTACCAGTATTAGTATTAGACTTTAATAATTACCACAATGGGCAGAGCTTAAGATGGCGACCAGACAGGTCGAACTGTGAGAGTCTCCCCAAAAGCAAGTGTCCATAAAGACTCTCTGCGTGAATAGGCACGTGCTGGTAGGAGAGTGAAAGACTGTCTGAGGGGTGACTCGGGTTCATGCACTCGCCCCCCCCCCCCCCCCCCCCCCCCCCCGAGGGTGACTGCAAGCCCTCACCACCCTGAAATTGGAGTGCTGATGCACACAAGATCATCTGCTACTTGTGGGACTCTCCTGAGAAGAGCCTGTTAAATCCAGTTGATTCTCATCACCTGATGCCTGGCCCATACCATCACCTGTTATAGCAGATCAGCTGGAGCCCCAGATCTGAGTAGTGGAGAGGATCGGGAAGAGCCTGGGAGGAGCCCCATGCCCGGTAAGGAGACGCCGACCACTGCAGTCATTTTCTCTGTCCCAGGACCAGGCAGAGACCTGAATTGCCCCATCCAGCTCTGCCCAGCTCTACCCAGCCTCCAACTTGGGACCTAAGAACCAGGCAGAGATCTGCATTGCCCTGCCCAGCTGCGCCCAGCCTCTAATGTGGGACCTAAGGTAATCTCATCAAACTGGGAGAGACAGAAGCCCCTCCCCTGTGCTGGATGGAACATAGGTCAGATCTGAGTGGCAGACTTGACAGGCAGCAAGACAGCTGAGTCCAGATCTGATCCACCCTCCTTCCAAAGTAGGTCTGGGGGATCTGACCCAAGCTGTGAACAACCCTATCTGTACTGAGAGCAGAGGGGAGGGGTTAGTGATTAGAACTAAAAGGACATTGGACTTACAGGAACAACCTCAGAGTGAGTTTGGCTCCTTGTTTTTATTTTTATTTTTTGTCTGTTTGTTTTGTTCATTTTTGTTTGTTTTTTGCTTCAGTTTTTTTTCTCTTTCTTTCTATTTTTGATAATGTTTTCATACTTGCTTTGTTTCTGTTATTTTACAGATTTTTTTCTCTTCTTTAGACTTCCTGTTTGTGTATGAGAAGAGTACACCAATAGGCAGGTTTTTTTGTTGGTCTATGTGTTTGTATGATTATCTGTATGATTTAGTGGTTTTTTTTAATTCTTTTCTGTCTTTGTTTCTCTTTTCATTTGTTAATTGGTGCATCTTTCTGTTTTCCCTTTTATTCTTCTCTCTCTCTACCTTCCTCTTGCCCCCCTTCCTTTTTCCATTATTTTCCTTTTTCTTGCCTCATTTTGCTTCCAAGGAGCAAACCTATATCCCTACTGCATAAACTGATTGTAAGGCAGTGGAAAGTGAGTTCCAGGGTGCCCATATACCTGTCGGTGGATACTGGAATCTACAGATAGATTTTGAATCACAGCTTTCCCATCAATTAAATCTCAAAACTGCAAAAAGTACTGCCCCCAACCCACAATCCAGCTTCAGAATTGAACAAAGCCAGAGGATCCACATAAGGAAGAATAGGATTTTGAGCAAACAGAAGTAAAAGCAACCCCGCCATTCCTGAACAATAGAATTGAAGAAGAGGAAAAAATAAAAGTGTGTCTGTGTGGGGGGGAGAGTCTACACAAATGAAGAAAAACCAAAAGAAGAATATGAGTCTCACACAGACCCCTGAGAAGTCAGACACTGAGAAAACAGATTTCAGAATGCAAACAAGGAAGAGCCCCTAGAATGACTGGTCTTAAACTATAATCGCAGATATCAAGACATTAATAGAGAGAATAAAAAGAATTGAGGAGAAGCAAAAGGAAAATAGGAAGGAGGTGATAACTGAGATAACAGCAGTAAAGAATAATGTGAATGAAAAAAATAACAAACTGATAAACATGGAAAGCAGAATTAGCCAAGCAGAAGAAAGAATCTCAGAGCTTGAAGACCAAAATATAGAACTAACCCAAACAATCAAAAACATAGAAAAGAAGCCTAAAAAGACAGAGCAAAACCTCCAAGAGATGAGCGATTATTTCAAGAGGCCAAACCTAAGAGTAATTGTAATTACTGAGGCAGAAAGAGAGACAGAGATCACCTTGAAACAAACATTCCATGAAATTATTCAAGAAAACTTCCTTCATCTCATCAGTGATGTGACCATTCAAACACAAGAGATTCAGAAAACCCCTGCAAGACAACAAATGAGAAGACCAACTCCTAGACACATCGTAATTTGCCTACACAAAGTAGGTATAAAATAAAAAATCCTAAGGCAGCAAGAGAAAAAGGTCAGACTACCCCCTGGGAAAGACCAATTAGAATAGCAGCAGATTTATCTACAGAAACACTTCAGGCTAAGAGAGCTTGGAGTCCAATCTTCAAAGTTCTCAAAGATAAACAATTTCAACCAAGAAAAACCTACCCAGCTAAGTTAAGCTTCATCAGTGAGGGAGGATTAAAATCTTTCCCAGACATTCAATCCCTAAGAATCTAGGCTCCCTCTAGACCTGCTCTACAAGAAACACTTAAGAAAGTATTAAACACAGAAGAAAGGGAAAAAAGAATGGCAATGTTTTTCACTGTGCAGGAAAAAAAATTGAAAACATACATGAATCCATCCCCAAATCAAAAGAAGTACAAACAAACAGGAACAACAACAACTCTATAGGAACCTCATGACAGGGATGCACACTCACATTTCAATAATTAGTCTGAATGTGAATGGACTAAATGCACCACTGAAAAGACATAGAATGGCAAAATGGATAAAATATCATGAGGCAACAAAATATTGTCTCCAAGAGACTCATCTCACCAGAAAGGACACTCACAGACTCAAAGTAAGAGGATGGGAAGCAAAATTTCAGGTGAACAGAGCACAAAAGAAAGCAAGAGTTGCGATCTTAATATCAGACAAAATACCCTTTAAGACATCAAAAATTTTAAAAGATGCAGAAGGTAACTACATAATGACAAAAGGTTCGATCCATCAACAAGAAATATCCATCCTAAACATATATGCCCCCAACATAGGAGCACCAACTTTTGTGAAGCAGATTCTAGGCAAACTTAAAAAAAGATATTGACTCTAACATATCAAAAATGGGAACTTTAACAACTCACTCACAATCCTAGACAGATCATCGAGACAAAAAATCAGCAAGGGAATACGGAACCTCAATGTGACTCTTGACCAAATGGACTCAATTGATACCTACGGACCACTACACCCAATGACCACAAAATATACATTCTACTCATCACCACATAGAACGTACTCTAGGATCAAACACATCCATGGCCATTTCATAAGATTTGAAATTTTACCATGCACCTTCTCAGACCACAGTGGAATAAAAATGAATATCAACACCAACAAAGTTTCCCCCCAAACCCACAAAGACAAGGACACTAAATAGCATGATGCTAAGCAACTCCTGGGTCACATGGAAATCAAAACAGAGATTAAAAGATACCTAGAAACAAATTAAAATGAAGAAACATCTTACCAAAGCCCCTGGGATGCTATGAAATCAGTAGTAAGAGGGGAATTCATATTTCTACAAACACACATGAAGAAAATGGAAAGATCACAAGTTAACAGCCTAACAAGTCACCTAAGGAAGCTGGAAAAGCAAGACCACAAAAACCCTAGCTTCAGAAGAATCCAGATCACCAAAATAAAAGTCCAAATCCAGAACATAGAGGACAAAAAGATAATACAAAAATCAATGAGACAAAAGGCTGGTTCTTTGAAAGGATAAACAAAATTGATGGTCCCCTAGCTAGACTGACCAAGAAAAAGAGAGAAAAAACCCAAATAAACTCAATCAGAAACACAAAAGATGAAGTCACAACTGACCCTGAAGAAATACAAAAGATTATCAGAGACTACTGTATACACTTGTATGGAAACAAACTTGAAAACCTAAAGGGAATGGAGGACTTTCTGATATCACACAACCTCCCCAGGTTGAAACAAGAAGAAACCGAGATCCTAAATAGACCAATAAACAATCCAGAAAATTGACTATGTCATAAGAAAACTACCTAAAAAAAAAAAAAAACCCTGGACCAGATGGCTTTCCAGCAGAATTCTACAAAACATACAAGGAGAATCTGATACCAATCCTATCGAAAGTATTTTGGGTGATTGAGAAAGATGGAACTTTCCCCAAATCATTTTATGAAGCTAACATCACATTGATATACAAGTCAGGTAAGGATTCAACAAAGAAAGAGAACAACAGGTCAAAATCCTTGATGAATATAAATGGCTGAAATTCTCAACAAGATCCTAGCAAACCAGATTCAACAACACATATCAAAATCACCCACCATGACTAAGTAGGCTTCATCCCTGGGATTCAAAGCTGGTTCAACATTTGTAAGACCATAACTGTAATTAAATACATCAACAGACATAGAAACAAAATCCACATGATTATATCATTAAATGCAGAGAAAGCTTTTGATAAAATCCAGCACCCCTCCTTGATAAAAACCCTTGAATATCTGAGCATAGTTGGAACACACCTCAAAATAGTAAGAGTCATCTATGAGAAACCCACAGCTATACTGCTAAACAGACATAAATTGGAACCATTTCCCCTAAAAACTGGAACAAGACAAGGATGCCCACTCTCATCCCTCCTTTTCAACATAATTTTGGAAGCTCTAGCTAGAGCAGAGAAGAGAAGGTGATCAGGGGTATCAAAATAGGAAAAGAGGAAATTAAGTCATCTCTCTTTGCAGATGACATGATCGTGTACCCTGAAAACCCAAGAAAATCTGTCAAAAACCTCCTTACACTAATAAAGGACTTTGGCAAAGTTTCAGGATATCAAATAAATGTGCAAAAGACAATCGCATTTCTTTACACCAATAATAAACAAACAGAAACCCAAATAAAAAGCACAATTTCATTCACAATAGCCACAAAAAAAAGAAATACCTTGGCATCTTCCTAACCAGAAATGTGAAAGACCTTTACAATGAAAACTACAAAACACTGCTCAAAGAAATCAAAGATGACACAAACAAGTGGAAAAATATCCCATGCTCATGGATTGGAAGAATCAACATTGTTAAGATGTCCATTCTACCTAAATCTACAGATTTAACCAATACCCATCAAATTACCAGCAGCATTCTTCTCAGACCTTGAAACAACAAAACAGGAATTCATATGGAAACCTAAACGACCATGAATCGCCAAAACAATACTCAGCAAAAAATACAAAGCAGGAGGTATCACACTACCAGACTTTAAACTTTATTATAAAGCTAGGATAATCAAAACAGCCTGGTATTGATACAAGAACAGGCATATAGTCCAATGGAATAGAATTGAGATTCCAGAAACAAAACATCAATTTCTCAACCAATTCATCTTTGACAAAGCCTCCACCACCAACCACTGGGGAGAGGAGAACCTATTCAGTAAATGGTGCTGGAAAAACTGACTGATCACGTGCAGAATATTGCAACAGGACCCCTACCTATCCCCAAACACAAATATCAACTCTAAATGGATCAGAGACCTAAACGTAAAACCTCAGATTATAAGAATCTCAGAAAACGCAGGAGACACCCTTATGGAAATTGGAAATGGCAACCAATTCCTGATTAAAATCCCAAGTGCCCATGCCATATGAGATAAGATAGACAAGTGGGACCTCATCAAACTGATGAGCTTCTGCAAAGTCAAAGAAACCATCAAGAGAGCAGGGAGACAATCCACAGAATGGGAAAAAATATTTACCAACTGTATATTTGACAAAGGCCTAACATCTAGGATCTACACGGAACTCAAACATGCTGAAAAGAAAAACAAACAGCCCCATTATAAGGTGGGCAAAAGATATGAACAGACATTCTCAAAAGAAGACATATGATCAGCCAACAGATACAAGAAAAAATCTTCCGTCTTACTAGTCATCAATGAAATGCAAATTAAAACTACACTGAGTTACCACCTAACTCCAGTCAGAATGGCTATCATCAATAACAAAAAATAACAGATGCTGGAGAGGATGTGATGAAAAGGAACCACTTGTACACTGTTTATGGGAGTGTAAACTAGCACAGCCTCTGTTGAAAAGAGTGTGGCAATTCCTAAAAGTTCTAAAAATCGACCTTCTATATGACCCTCAATCCCCCTACTGGGAATATACCTAGAGGAACTCAAATCACTCTATAAAAAAGATACCTGCACATGTATATTTATTGCAGCATTGTTCACAATAGCAAGGACATGGAACCAACCATGCTGCCCATCAAAAAAGGACTGTATTAAAAAAATGTGGTACATATACACAATGGACTATTACGCAGCCATAAAGAAGAACAAAAACATAAATTTCACAGCAACCTGGGTGGATTTAGAGTCTATAATACCAAGTGATCTTTCACAGAAACAAAGAACTGAGTATCACATGTTCTCACTCATAAGTGAACCTTAAACAGCTATCGTAATATTCTAAGAAAAGGATTGACAGTACCAGGAAACTGCAGGGACATGCGGGGACGGGAAGGTGGGATTGACAGTAGTGGGAAATTGCCTGGGGAAGTAGGGGCACACCTCATCAACAAGGGTTGAATATTCATTCAACTACACAATGAATATTTGTATACCTAACCCTGAATTGTACTCCACAATTTTAAAATTAAAAAAATTTAAAAAAATAGTAATTACTAAGATATAATCTTTTAAAGGTAGGTAGACGGTAGCTGTGAGCACAGATAGTGAGTATTTAACTGTGACAGTTCATACTTAATAGATAGTTAATATATATCAGTTTATTTGCCACCTCCTTGACCCTATTCTCATCTTACATACACACACACACACACACACACGACCCTAAGTCTACTGTGTGTCTCTAGGTACAGATGCCTGTAGTCACCTCCTGCCTGTGCTTGTTTATCTCTAGTTTCTACTTATCGGTGTAAATTTCTATTTTATATCATCTGGTCCCATTCTATTGTTTTCTTTTTTTATGTTATTCTCATTTGCTATGAGAATGAAGACCAAGTCTGTCCACTGGTTTTTTTTTTAATTTGGAGTCCTTATCTAATTTTGAGTGTTACATATAAAGAATGTCAGAATCAAACTGTTCATTTCTATTGGTGAAAGACACAATTAAACAACTACTTAGAAAGACTGTTGTAAAATATACTGAAAAAAAGTGGGGAAAGAGGATTTGTAGTGTAAAACATGATTTTAAAATAAGATTTGAAGTAAGTTCAAATTCATCAATGTTCGTAATAAAAGATCAACCTAAATCTTGTTTTTGAATAATCAACCAACCAATTAACCAAGCAACAAAACAAACACCAAAATAATTTGTTAAGGAGATCAAGAAATTAGTTTAAATTTTGAACATCAATCCATATATGTTGACAAGACAAAGCAAATGTCTCTGTATCTAAGGACTTGACATGTAAATTCCTAGGGATCTCACACAAGGGTCTAAAGGGAAGTTTAGCAAAGAAGGTGACTAGATTGGAAAAGCATTTGAAGGTTAAGACACTCTGGGAGTTTCTTGTTCAGTCATTACTATCACTGAACTTTTCTGCCTTTAAGTGTTTGTAATATCTAAATTCAAATTATTCCTTCTCTAAAGCTACTCAGTGATTTTTTTCGACACCAGAACAAGGCAGTTTTCTTTTTCCTGTCCCCTCCTATCATCACCTATGACACAGCAGTATGCACAGAGCACAGCCTGGAGCTTTCATTCAGGGTCATCTCAAGCCCTTCACAGTGAGACATTTTGAATAACTTGAAATTATTTTAACTAGATATGTTTGTAGCTGTCAGACCAATCTACATGGTTCAAGGAGGCTCAATTTCTTTTCTATATAAATAGCTTATTGAACAAACATACCATACTAGACTACATATGTTTTTTTCAATAAACTCAATGGTCCTGAATACCCAATAAAAATGTTTCTATTATCCTCGCCTCTTTGCATTTCAAAAATTATATGAATGCATTGATTTTTGAGACAATTATTGGAGTTTATGGAACTTATCCTCTTGCTTAGATATGACTTTTAGAATTAACAGGTTCATCAGTTGTCCCGAGGGGAGTTTTCATATTTCTGGATAGAAAAGAGATGCCATGGGTTACGAAAATGACTCTGTCTAAATACCATGTGGAATACTGGGTGAAAATTGACAATCACAGTCAAATATCTAAAGGTGTGATCTATTAATAGATGAGGTTATCTATAAAACATTCAGGAATCCTGGTAGACTGTATTGTTAACTTTTCTTTATATTGGCTTATATCTGGTAATTGGTTTTATATCAGCTGAGCTATTGTATCAAGTAGAATATGTGCTCAACCCCTACCAGGCACAGTGGGCCAAAGACATTTTAAGTCATTTACCATGTAACTGAGAAAATAAGCTTTACATAGACAAAACAGTTAGAAAATTAGTCAGTGACTGATTGGTATTGGAAGGGATAAATCAAAGTGGGATGTTAATAGTAGGTGATGACTTCATGAAGAAGAAAAGATTTAAAGTAAAGTGTTTGTATTTAGAAAGATAAAAAGGTTTGGATACATTTCAGTGTGAGCAAATAGCAAGAGAAGAAATATGGAAATAGAAATGGGCAATACAAGGCAGTTTAACTAAGTGAGAAGACTAGAGAATGAGTAATAATTGGGAAAGGTAAGAAGAAACCAATTTCTGACACATCTTGAAGTCGGCTAATGAAAGTTGAGACTCATACAATGGGTAATAAGAAACCTATGCAATACATTTTCTGGGAGTGATGCAGCATTATATAAATGTGCTATTTCTGTAGTGTTACTCCAAGAGTATATGCCAGTGTGTCAAGGTTCTCAAATCTCTGGTTCTAGGTGGATTATATGATCAAGTACAGAAAGAATGCATACAATTGTTGTGGAACTCTCAGTATTCTTTGGAATATTTTGTGAAAAATTTGAATGGGAATGGTACAAGAAAAGAGGGACTAGAAAAAGATTCTGACAACCAAAAAAAAAAAAACCCAGAAAATGTGGATTCTGGAAACTACAAATTGTTAGTCTTCATATTCAGTTATTAGAAGTTTCAGAATTAATTTTAAAATTTTCCACGTGTGAACAGCAAACAAATTGGGAAGTATTTAAGCCTTCATACGTTTACTAAAAACAAGTGTTGACAGATGAGACATCTCAACCTTTTATACTATTACTATGTTACTAGACCTTATACTTTTCATTATTCTTGTGTTGTAGGAAGGGGTAGGTGGTAGGTGCTTAATAAACAAAGGTTGCATTTCTGCTTATAATGCATTAAACAGAAGAACAGATTTATCAAAACTAGATTTGTTGAAATCTCTGGTAATTGTGAGACAAAACAAAGAAGTGTGTAGAAAATGATGATATGGTTAGGTTGACCCATTCCTTGTTGATTAGGCATAATGCTTTGGTTACTAGGTCAACACTAGTTAGAAAGGTCTTTAGTATCTTCAGTGCCAAGAAACAAGTTTCTTGGTTCTGTCTCCACAACATTTACTTCTAAAAAAATGAAATGCATATCACATTTGTGTCAGTGACAACAATTACAAGTTGTGGCTATAAATTTGTTTAAAGATTCAGGATGAAAATCAAGTATAAAAAGGCTAAAGCAATGAACTTCAAAATAGTTAAATTCATAACCTGAAGTGAGGAGTATGATTGGGTTGCAGCAGGAAAGAGAGCAGGGACAGCTTTAGGGTGGGCAAAAGGAATAGTCTACGATGTTTTCCCCCAAATCAGGGACAGGATCCTGGGACTCATACAGAGGCTTACACAGAAAGGAGGGAAGTTTTGGGATAAAAACGGTCCCAATTAATTATGTGGCACCTTCCCTCTTCCTGGAGGAGGAGATGGAGAACTCAAAGTTGGCTCTGTTAAATTGGGACTGTGACTTGTTGCCATGAGGCCCATTTTAGCCCCTGTTCATTTATTAAGTGGAGTTGTTCTCTGTTCAGAATTGATTACTATATAAATAATTGAAGCTCTCCCAATGTGAGGATTAAGAGAAGAAAGCTCTAACTGTGCCCCTTCCCATTAGCTACAGGAAGGCAGAAGTTAGAGACATGAATTGATTGAATACAAATGAGAGCCATTTGCGTTGGCTCCAGTCATACTTTTTCTACCCCTCTGCAAATAAGGGTTAGTTCAGGCTATCCTTTAGCAGAAGAATATCTTCCCGTGGTAGTACAAGGAAATGTGTTTTTTTCTGATGAATTAGCACAGGTGTATCCTCAGAACTTTCTCTCCTGATTGAAAGCCCATAGCTACCTTATAAGACAGATAGTTTATTCAAATGACCTTGATTCCCCTGTAGTAGCTCTCTGTGTCATTTTTGGGTTTTTTCCCTAGAACATGTGCTCTTTCTAACGTCCTTAAATGTCCTGAGTCACCCAGTATTATGAGCCCTCTCGACCTGTTATTTGAGAAACATCTCAGGCCTTTGCTCAGAAACTCATTCCTTTATACCATATTAAGGCATTGTTTAGGGTTTATGGGTTAAATGCTATCTGCTTTAATACATGACTTGATAAAATCCACCCCCTTCCCCCTTCCACTCTAGAATACTCTACTTTAGAAGAAAAATGAGGCACCTCTGTGTGGCAAGACCCTCCTTTAAGCTGTCTTAATAAACTAGCACCCTAACAAACTATGCTATGAGGAAGGGGGAAGCAGGGCATGGCAGCATCTAGAACAAATGTGACACTTTGTGAGTATTCAATAAATACTTGCTGAATAAATGAATTATAGCTCCCATTCTATTCAACCTTTCCACACATTTGAACAGGGGGTAATTTTCTTACTAGTTTTCATAGCAATCACTCACACCAAGATAAATATTAATTATTTTTTCCCAAAAAGGTTGTCTTCTGAGAGTTAGCATACTTTTTTCTTGCCCATTTTTAAACAGTAGCCTAGACACTATTTTTCTAAAAACACTTGACTATTTTCTGGGCCTAGCTTGGATGTCAAGATCTAAAACATGTTCAGGAGAGGCAGCCTCACCTCCTTGCCCTAATGGGAAGGTTGCTGAGGCTTCTATTTCATCCCACCAGACAAATAACTGTGACTGTTTATCACGCCCCACTCTATGCCTGTTGCTGCATAGGGTGTTTTACATACATTAGTGAATTATCATTAGGACAATCCTATTGGGTAGGATAAACATCTTCATATTAAAGATGGGTTTTGTAAATGCTGCACCCAGGGTCACAGAACCAGGTAAGCCACAGAGCAAGGGTTAGAAACAAATGATCTGCGTTTTGATGTTTCCAGGAGAGTCATGGAGCTAAGCCATGGTTTCTGGATTCAGTCCTAGCTCTGCCACTTACCATCTGTGAATTCTGTCAGCACATGTAACTCCATTGCACCTCAATTGTTCCATGAGTAAAATGTGCAGGGTAATATGTTTATCAAAAGGCTTGTCCTAGGATTAAGTTACTTACTTCATGTAAAATACTTAGAACAGTGCTTGGAACATAGTGAGCACTTAGTATCTCTTAAGGATTATTAATCAAATTCCTATAGCACTATCACTCAATATCTTGTAACTTGGCAATTAATAGTTTAATAATTCTTTGTTTTATATTGAGAATTAGATGACTTCATGTAGGACTCATTTAATAAATTATAAATTCCTTAAAGGGTGGGTCCTTTGTGCACATTAAAAAATTAGAGTATTATGCAGTGAATATTAGATACACTTATGAATAGGGATGAAATACTAGGAATGATCCAACCCACCACCTTTCCCAAACAAAGTGTTTTCTACATCTGAGTGGAACTTTCTTGTTTACAAAGCGATTCCAGACTTAAAAAAGAAAAACGCCCATAGGAAATTCTGTAACATTCATAATTTTTTTTTTTTTGAGTTGGAGTCTCACTCTGTCGCCCAGACTGGAGTGCAGTGGCCGCTCCCGGCCACCACAGCCTCGACCTGCTGGGCTTCGGCGATCCTTCCGCCTCAGCTTTCCGAGTAGCCAGAATTACAGGCATGTGCTACCATGCCCAGCTGATTTTTTGATTTATTGTAGAGATGAGGTCTCGCTGCCCAGGCGGGTCTCGAACCCGCGGACTCAGGCAATCCACTCACCTCAGCCTCCCAAAGGCGCAGGATTACAGGCTGAGCCACCGAGCCCGGCACATTCATACTTTTATTCCCCATATCATACTAAAAAAAAAAAAAAAAATTGAAGGCTCAAGATGGCCAACAAGTCAAACAGAATTAGGATTTGGTTTTCTCAGGTAACAAGGAATGCAGAGCAATGGAGTAGCTGGCCTGATTTAGATCTGGCTCCGCTGTTATTTCCTTGACTTTTCTGTTACGGTCACAATATGGCCACTTCACTTCCAGCCACGGTGTTAGTGTTTAAGACAGTGGGAAGGGGGTAATTTCTCATGAGCTCCATTATTCATTGTCCTTTTACATGAAGGAAGAAAACTTCTCCAGGGGCCTCCTAACTCCTCAGAAAACTTTCTTCACATGTCATTGACCAAAAGTAAATATTATGGCAATGCCTGGTTGCAGCAATACTGGAGAAGGGAAATGCTGGCTTTCCGAACTTTAGAGCAAGCAGTAGCAAAGGAAACAGGTTGGGAACAGCAATTGGTAGTCTCTTATTAGAGTCTACCAAAAGTCAATTATTTTTAATACTTCTTTCCTATTACTTCTACCGCTTGTACTAAGTATGCTACCCTAACAAATATAACACACTCATTTGCTGTCCCTTCAGTTCATCAAAGCATGAGAAGTGACAAGACTGTTTTCTAGCTGTGACAAAGATGAGTTGGTATTTGAAGGTAAAAATAAGTGTCTTCAATCCCGCTGCTGCCCTCTTACATTAGACATTGATAACTAATATTGAGGGCCTTTAAGAATACTCCACTCCTAATTTGTATTCTATCAGGAGATAGGAGTTGCTGCTTGTATGTTTATGAGCTACTGGTTATGTGATCCTTAGAATTACCCATGGTTTAACATACCAACCTTAGAGGACACCTGTGAGGATTTCTAAAATATTTGGTTTGGTGTAGATGGGACTTGAGCAATGCCTAAAAAGGAGAAGGATTGGAAAAATTAGAACTAAGTTGGGACATTACCAAGCATAGATATTTTACTTCCTGGGAAGTTAGAAGATCCTGAGGTCAATCTCCCCAAATATTAAAATACCTTTCCAATCCCAACCTTGGAAGCAGGCCCTACAAATACTGAATAGGGAAAGCAGTTGAAATCTTTCTGTTTAACAAAGATAACAAACTTATGGTAGATGGAATAGATGAACATACATTGGCATTTGATCAAAGGATGGGCATGAGGTAACTTTTGTCTGATGCATCTCTCATTTCCCCTCACAAACTATCTTGCCCTTCCCCATATTTCCAGGAAGATGGTTATATGGATGTGGTCATTTTGGGAGACAAGGAGAATCCAGGACACCAGCAAAGTGTGGAGGTTAGGGGGATGAGCAAGATGGAATTCAATTATTTGGCTTCATGTCCAACCTGGCACGTTATGGTAGCAGAGGTCATATTGAATGCCATGTCCCCTGATAATTCTGCAGCCGATTGTTATTTGTGCTCTAAATCACCAGTTTTGGAAGCCAAGGCTGCATATTGGAATTGGGTAAGTTAGAAGAACTTCTCTATTTATCAAATGTTTGGGAAGGAGAAGAAAGAGACTGAGCACACAACATCTCCATGTAGTTTGGAGAGTTGGAAAGATGTGGATTATATGTTTGCTTTAATTATGGTGCAAGAAGGCCTGGTTGAACTAGACCTACTGCACATTGCCTGTAGCACACATCTAAAAGTATTTGCAAATGTTTGGCACTTGGGAAAATGAGCTTTGGCCAAGTACACTTCTCTTAATATAAAATGAGAGTGGGAAGGAAGAAAGGAGGGAGGGAAGGAAGGAAGGAAGGAAGGAAGGAAGGAAGGAAGGAAGGAAGGAAGCAAGGATCTTATTCGACGGGAGAGGAGCATAATCTGATCCATCTGCTCTATTTATACTTAACTCATCAGAATGGATTGTGTTTGGCTCTTTACTGTCTAAAATGTAGTAAGCTTCCATGGACATTTCTTTTTCCAGAAAAAAGGCCAGCTGTGACACGACAGTGTTTCAGGGTATTGGTCCCAAAGCTAATATTCACAAAGTTTGGCTCAAGGCAAAACCTATTCTCCTCTGCTCATTAACAAACAGTTACACTGCGTGCAGTTAGCCATTTAGCTGCCTTCTAACACCTTGCTTTGTCATCTTATAAATGTTGCTGCTTTGCTGAAACACCTGCAGAGTTTTTTGGCTTATAAACACCATTTGATCACACAACAGGAGTAAGATAGTTCATTTGCCTCTTGGCAAAACAGGTGAGGACTTACTGAGGCACAGCCAGGGCCCTGAATTGCCCCTTCTCTTAGCATAGCAATCCTGTCCACAGGGCCTCTTCTCTGTCCCTGGCATAAGGAAGAAAGGACCAGCAGCTTGAAGCAAAAGAAAGTCTACCACATCTATGCAGTCTATTACAAGCAGGCTAGTTACTAGTTTCATGAGTTTTTCCCTTGTTGATGCTGCCCTTAGTTTTCTTTCCCCTTGATTTGTTTCCCCAGAATAATATTCATCCCAGAACAATTTTATTCAAAGTCAAAGGTAGCTTTATAATTGTCACAGAGGCAAAGGGAAGGAAATATAAAGTTGGAAATAGACATGGTATTTGTGTACTAAAAAATACATAGCTTGGGGCAGGTGTTGTCAAACTTTTTTGTCTCAGGACCCCTATATACTCTTTTAAGTTACTGAGGACCTCAAAGAGTGTTTGTGTGTATAAGCTATACACAACAAAGTAAAACAGAGAAATCTAGACACTTATTAATGCAAAGCAAGACCACAAAGTATACAAACTTCTTGCTGTGTTTCCAAAAATAAAGAGAGATTTTCAAACAAAATTAATTTTTGGATTTCAAAATAATAGTACATTGGATAAAAACAAGGTTCACAAATGTCATAGCTTGCATAAATAAAGATAATGGTAAGAGCTTCCTAGAAATAATGAGAAAAAACTGAGTTAACCTCTGAAAAGTCATATACCCTTTCACCAAAAGCTACTATCTTAGAAAACTTTGGAGTATGTGAGTACCCATTCCATTAGTCATTAGAAGGATGCCATCATCAAAATTCTTCATGCAACCTCTGGAAAATTCCAGAGTAATGTACACTTATTAGAGAAAGAATGAAAAGGCAAAACAAAATTAAGTTTATTGTATAAAGAGTTTGACCTCCTGGATTGTCCAAATGAGCCTTTGGAACCCCCTAAATTGACCACATGGTGAACATTGCTGGACCAGAGGATTAATGCCCTGAGGTAAGTCTGAGATCCACTATTAACCAGTTGGGGGATTTTGAGCTAGTTAGTTAATCTCTCCATTTCATCATCTGTAAAGCTAGAGGATAAATATCAGAAGATGAATGTTTAGTTTGTTTTACTTTGGAAAGCTAACCCAAACCACCCATGGTTCTCTCCTTGCCCCTTCATATGTTGCATTAAAGTGATTTCCACATTTGGGAATAGTGGCCACTTCTTCACATCACCCAATACACTTCAATAGCACTTTTGGAGACTAATTGGCACTGTCCTCAAGTAAAGGTGGGCCAGATTTCCTACTGTTAATAATTGGGACTGTGGCACAAATGATATTAAAAATTTATAAAGAAAGGAGAAAAAGAAACAAGAGCTTTTTATCCACTGGAGTCAAGGTGATATGGTAGCATTCTGAGAAAGAAGAGTTGATTGAGCTTAGAAAAGCAGTTAGGGAACTTGTCTTGGTTAATATAGGCAAGTGACCTATTTTTATTTACAATTTGCTTTAATATGCATCAGCATATAGATTTAGAAATGTATAAATGTGTGTGCTTATGTACAAGATAGCCTAAAATGTCCTATGCCAAAAGGAAAGGAAGTTCTCAAGGAATAAAGAAAGCAGGCTAAAAGGAACAGGACCTAGTTTGATGGGGACTTCCAGTATCCACTTTGGGACAATTTGAACATGAACATAAATGAGGGTAGTGAGAGATTATAACCTATTGGCTAATGGAAGAGTTCTTGAGTTCCCAATGATATAGATATGCAGAAAGAAAGAAAAAGTTCTCCCTTTGCAGTAGAAAGCCAACTAAAAAGTACTGAAGGGGTAATAAGATTAGGATAATTTTAATAATTATTTGAAAATGTTAATTTCCTGATTTTTAGTATTTTACTGTGGTGATACAGACATTTTTAGAAAATACACTGTGAAGTATTTTGTGGGTGGGGAAAGAGAGCAAGAGCAAGACAGAGAGGAAATAATAAATTTAGCTGAAAGATATCCACAATTTTTGTGATATTTTTGCAACTTTCTATAAATCTGAAATTATGTCAAATATTTTTAAAACCCTGAAAACATTAAATTTATAAAATGAAGTACTTTATCATGAATGATATGATGTTGGATATGTATGGATTAATCAATTTTGTATTATGCCCTAGGAACTGTTGGTTAACATCTGAATACCAAAATCAGGTGTGGGTTTGCATTAAGAAGATTCAGATTATAAACTTATGTCTAGATGGCTGTGTATAGCTAATTAGCAAAACATAGTAAAATATTTTAATCATTTATATAAGAAATACTATTCAAGACACATAGATTGGCTAGAAATACTCTACAGCACATTCACCCTTTCATGAACAAGGTGTAAGAATCTAGCTAGCCCTAAGTAACCCATTGTAATGGGATCTCAAGCTGAGAACTCCAAACCAGTTTATACAACAGCCTTCTATGTACTCTCGTTAGAAATCTAGTTGAATTTTGCAAATAGACAGATGCCTCACCCATATCTTGTGACCCTTTCAGCAACAACTTAAAAGAGCCTATAATGTTTGAGCTTATAGTTACTTTGAATGACTGTTATTGTGTCTGATTGCTGAGAAACATGTATTTGGTTGGAGGTCTGCTTTCACTGTAATACACAATCTGTATTATGCCACCCAGGAAGCAGGAGATTGTATTAGTTTGCTAGAGTTACCATAACCAGATTCCACAGATAACAACTTTTTTTTTTTTCCTTCACAGTTCTGAAGGCTAGAAATCCAAAATCAAGGGGTCAGTAGGCTTGGTTTTTTCTGAGTCTCTTTCCTTGTTCTGTAGATAGTCATCTTTTCTGTTTTTTTGATTTTTGTTTTTTGTTTTTGAGTTGGAGTCTCACTCTGTCGCCCAGACTGGAGTGCAGTGGCCGCTCTCGGCCACTGCAGCCTCAACCTGCTGGGCTTTGGCAATCCTTCCGCCTCAGCCTTCCAAGTAGGCGGAATTACAGGTACGCGCTACCACACCCCACTAATGTTTTTATTTATTGTAGAGATGAGGTCTCGCCAAGTTGCCCAGGCGGGTCTCGAACCCTCAGGCTCAGGCAATCCACTCACCTCAGCCTCCCAAAGCACGGGATTACAGGCTGAGCCACAGAGCCCGGCATCTCCTCTGTTTTTACATGGCTTTTCTTCTGTGCATGAGTATCCCTGGTGTCCCTGCCTCTTCTTATAAAGACACCAGTCACACTGGACTAGGTCTGCTCTACAGGCATCATTTGAACTTAGTCATCTGTTCAAAGACCTTCTCTTCAAACATGGTCCCATTTTGAGGCACTGGGGTTGGAACTTCAGCATAAAATTTGGGGGGTCACAATTCAGTCCATAACAAAGATCTAAAACCTAAACTTTTCTTTAACTATCAGGAGCTTTACATATCTTGAGTGAGAACAATTGTTGCTGAACACTCCCATTACAAATACTAACTTTGTGGAATTACTGTAATGATTAACATCCCTGGCACATAGCTGATGTATTATTAATATAACATAGATGCTGAAACTACCTAGGAAGGCTATTTAACCCTCATTTTGTATGCCCAAACTTGCCCAATCATCCTATCATCCCCCTACATTTGAATTACCATTTATAGCATTGATGGTAAAATTTAGTTTAACAGTAGGTGCAGTAAATATTAATGCCTGAATTTGGGATAGTTAGAGGTTTTTCAATGTCAAGTTCTTGAGATCTCAGAATGAGTATGCTGACCAGTTTCCTGTTTGTGTTCAAAGATATGTCATTATTCCATGAAGACTGAGTATAAGCAACAAGTAACCCTGTGGGTGGCGGGGGGCAGATATTAGAAAATGGCTTCTCAATCAATTATGCCTAATCATAGTACTTTTAAGAGAATATTTAGTCATTTATTAGAATCTAACTGGTATAATATCTGTTGAAATATATATCCATACACTGACATGAATTCACAGGTCCTGATAGAAAAAGTTCAGTGGCTTATAAAATATACATCAAACATATGACAGGCTCTTTTCCACAACTCTCAAAGAGAACAAGTAGATTCCTGAACCTAATGTTGTCCATGTTCATCATTGCTTATAAATGAATGTCTTCCAAATTTCAGCGATGAATGAATTTAATTCCAGTTTCAAAATCCTTTGTGTGTGTGTGTGTGTGTGTGTGTGTGTGTGTGTGTGTGTGTGTGTGTTTTGGCAAAAGTAACTCTAGTTAGATTTGGACTGGATTGTATGAACTCTCCTCTCCATTCCTCAGACCCTGACTTCACAACTGGTTTTTATTTGTTTTATTTTTGTTTTCCAAGGCCTCAAGATTGATGGTGTCACTTCCTATCTGGGGAACAAGTCAAATCTATTTCTGTCCATCAACACGCCTGTCTTTAGTTTCCAGTTGTGACACTTTCTCTACAAGCTTTGGGTGTTTTGGTATAGTCACAGAGGCCTGTGGTAGACATGGAGGTGAGCTTCCCAGGTAACCTTTCAAGGAAGAACTTTCTGTCCAACATTGGAGCATGCAGTATACAGGCTGTCTCCACTTGTAGGTGTCTTCAGGATCTTTTTAGATGCCAAGACCACTTTGTTAAACATCTTGTCTCTGTGGTGACAGCTCACATTCAGTGATCTAATGAGGCCAGGCATCAAGGCCCAGTCATGTTGATCTAAAATGGGGACACTGACAGGTAAATCTCTCTCCGGAGCTTCCTTATTGGTGGACAAGGACTTGCTGGGCCTCCTTTGCAATTAGACTTCTTTCTTTGTCCAATTCTGCATCTTCTGCTTACAAGTGTTGTGATTCCTATTATACACCTTCGTGGGGGTCCAGCCCCACAAGGGTGGTGAGGTTTCCTGAAGAAGAGACAGACAGGCGAAAGATGAAAACATTATACTCGGACACCTGCTTCTTGAACAGATGACATCCTTTATTAGTTAATAGAAAGCTTTTATACTATTTGTAAAGGGGCAAGACAAAGAAAATGCCTTCATGTACATATCCTTTAAAAGTAGCCACCATCTAGCGGTCTTAGAAGAAACAAACAAGCCAAGAACACTATCTACTTTTAGTTAATGACCCTTTATCATAAAGCCAAAAATAATAGTTTTAGTCCAAGGTGCCAAATTACAGTCCTTGAAATGTCTCAAGAAAGTTTCCAAGTGTACATTTCTCCATGCAGCAGTAGTTTTCCCATCTGGTGCTTCTATCACCTTCAAAGCTTTGTAATCGCCTTTCTTGTCCAGGTGTCTTCATTACTTTTCTCTTATCCTGCAGTGTCTATTTCTAAAGAAAACTCAAAAGAAGCTTTTAGTGTTGTTCCCCAGACCCCCAAGGTTGTTTTCTGTATTTAGTTAATTTATCATAAAAGTATCTAATTAATATATTATGAATTCAGTGAAAACCCACTCTATAAACATTTACTTAAAATCTTAACTATAGAATTAAGTAAAAACCTTAACGATTAATCTTTATCCTAAGTCTGTGAAAACAGTGTTATAAATTACCTACATAACTCCTAGATAAGTGTTAGAACTTATAATGAATTCATAATGAACTTACTATAAACTTGTGCTTCTAAAAACCTTATGTCTAAACACTAAACTACATAATCCTAAATCAAATGAGTGAATATACTTATATCATTTATTACTTAAGCAATATCTAGTAACTTATAACCAAGTGAAGGAAAACATTCTTGATGTGCTTCAGAGTTTAACCCTTGCATATGTTAGAAAAGGCCAAGTGGCATAGTGGGAAAATGGAAAAATGAACCATGACATTCTCAGGTTAGCTGTGAGTACTTCACATAAACAAGCCATTTTCTTCTTCCACGACTGCATAGAATTTCTTCAGCCGTACCAACAGCAAAGATGGAAGATAGAAGGGCCTCAGCTGCCTGGACTCGCTTTGTGGTCAGGGGTCCTCAGCACACCTGAACTTTGTCAATCAGGTGGGCCTCCAAGGCTGGCTCCCAACACACCTTACAACCAAACTTCAGTTCAAGATATACCTCTGGAGAACCTAACCCACGGCAGCTGCTCTTTCTGCCTGATCTTTGTCTTACTTGCTTTCTTTCCCACATTTCCTGAAGCAGTGGAGAAGAGATATCTGGTCATAGCCATCAAGTTTATAACTTAAAATTAACATAATAGAATTTTTTAAATGTACAAAGACTATCATGCGTAACCTTTTTCTTCATATTTATTTCATCAAAACCTATAGAGGGGTGAGATACACTTCCTTTTGGGAGAAAAGCCATCACCCTTGAGAGGCGCCACTGACATATGACTCAAGAGCATTAGGGTCATTTTATAGATTCTGAGAGGTTTTAACCAAGATGCCAATGGGCAGAATCAAAGCCAGAGTCCACTCTCTGTTTCTGGACCATGGTCAAGGCAGAACAGACTACTGAGGAGATTATAAGATGGAAGGGAGACTGAAGGAAATGTACAGAATAGTTTTTCTCCACTTTCCCTGAAGGAAAGAAACCGTGAAATTCTGTCGACAGAGACTTGTTTATGATGACAAAATGGCCTCTGAATTAAAGCTCTACAATACTTACTGAAGCAAAGGTCATATTTTCTTTCCATGGATATTCTCTCATTCATTGGGCACTGACCGCCAGCCGCCTGTCTGTTTCTGAGGCATTGTCACCATTCAGTATTATCACATGTGCTAATCTCCACACATGTGGGCTGATTCTGTTTTAAGAGGCCAGGACCATCTGACACATATGAGGAAATGGCATGTGTTTTACATGAGGATTAAATTCCTGTGAAGGAATGAATGGCTTTGCCCTTGATCTGTTCACCAAACTATTTTTAATATTAATGTGCTATTTAAAAATGCATCATTTGCCTCCAACATAGCTCAGTGGGAGGCATTAGAGCCCCTGGGCAGGCTACAAGACCCAGAGTGAGGCAGCTGATTGCTATTTATCACATACTACTGTTGGCTCCCAAGGATCAAAACTTGAAGCACAACTTGGCAGGGAAGAAAAGTTTCCACCTATTTCCTGGTATTGAAACTTCAAGATTAGCATGAGCTAAGCTATCTAATTCTTGGAAAGATGCTAATATAATAATACTTATTTTTAAAGGCCAAAAGTATGTATTTCTTTCATGAACTCCATCATATGTGTCTCCAAGTAGAACACACTGTTATGGCTTCTTTTCAAACCAACATAACCATGTTTTGTGGCAGGCTTAAAATACACTTTTTGTTTCTAAAGAGGCAACATATTGAAAGACACATTTCCAGCCAAATTTACGGACTGCTTCCATTCCACCTTTATTCCATGCTGCTAAAAAATATAGGATTAGGCTAGAGCCAGACAGATGCTATAACTACTGTAGGAAAGAAATATAGATTATAGGTGGGAAGTTAGAGACACCGAGATAGAACCATGAAAATGTACGTTGAGAGGTTGAGTTTTAACTCAGCAGAAATACTTGTTCTATTTAGTGTTTGTTATTCTCAAATGGTAAATCTTAGAGAAAACAGTACTAAAGACAGTGAAACCAGAGGTTTATTATGAAAATGAGCACAGAACTGGAAGCGTGTTATGAGTCCCATATAATTGCCTGACGGGGGCATGGCTAATCTAGTACAGCATGAGGCTGAGGCTAGAAGCTGGATTCAGCACAATTTGATCTGTTTTCTTCCCCCAAAATATTCTTGTACTGTTTTGTTTGGGGTATTTCCATATCACTCGAACATGAATAGTGCCCAGGAATCCTGTTGTTTTATTTAGAGTAGGAACTTTTCTAAGACAGGGAGAGAAAAAAAAAATCTGTTTAGTGATAGAACATGGTTTCCCCCCCTGTATTTTCAGAATAAAGCAAGTAGTCTATTTTCCAAAAAGTAGCAAGATAGCCCAGCCTACTTCAGAGGAGGACTGTTATTCATTCATGTGGCTGTTCATTCAAAGATAAAGCATTTATCAAGCCAGGATTGCAGGAAATGGGATTATAAAATGAGTGAAACTGAGGCTGAGTTCCTTAAGGTACTCCATTGCCTTCATGTGGTAAAAACCTCCAGTGTTTGATTAACTGCCCCATTGTTTACCCTCTCTGTGTCCATGACTTTTCCATGTGACTTTGCAGCAGCCTCACACTCTGACTGAGTGCAGACTTGTGACTTGTATGGTCAATGGGGTAACCACGAGTATGGAGCAAACAAACACCTGAGAAGAGAGATGGGATTTGCTCATTCTTGATCTCTGTCATCAGCAGGAAGAACATGTCTGGGCCATTCTTCTGGAAGATGAGAGATGTGAAACACAGCCATGCTGTCCCAGTACTCATGCTGAGAAAATCTCAGATTAGTCAACAGCCAACATTCCCTAAGACACGTGAGAAAGCCTAGCCAAGATCATCAGAACTACCCAGTTGATCCATAGATCTCTGCAAATCCATAAGAGAATACAACAAGATCCACAGTACCCAGTCTAGGCCCTACAGATCATGAGCTAAATGAATATCATTGTATGCCACCAAGGTCTTGTGGTTGTTATACAGCTTTATAGCAGCCAGAACTAACTGATGGATCACCCCAAGGGCTTGACCTAGGACTCTTTCTGTCACAGAGGCCTCATTTGACCTTCAAATATGATTCTTTGTAGATCTAAAGTAACTTTCAAAGATTGGTAATTTTGCCTTTACAGCCATCCTGAATTTAACAGCATCTGACTCACATGTGTTACATGTACCGTGTACTGCCAAATACACTCAGGATATTTCCTTTGGACAGTATGGTTGTCAGTGAACACTGGCATCCCTTGGTTGGTGGACTTTTAAAAAAACATTGACATGCAGGGCTCTCTTTCCTAACCATAGGCATTGGTGGCTTACCCAGAACTCTCTACTTCTAGCCAAGACTGACTCCTGGCCTCGGAAAGTCCTTACCCAAGGATTTTCCAGGGATCTTCCAGCTTTCATCTAGAGTCATCTTCTCAGGTTATCTAAATTACTGAAAATAAGTGCATATAATTTAATTTGACATTACATTTTCAATTCATTTAATTATTATTTGGAAATATTTATATTTGAGGAATATTTATCATGGTTGACTAAATATTGTATATGTAGGAATGTCTACGATCAGTTGGGCATAGGCTCTTGCTCCAGAAATTAACCTAATATATAATATTAAAAGTTGAAAGTTATATTAAATATCCTATAGTGACAATGCCTGTCCAAGAAATAAGAACCATCATAAATTTCTAACTACTAACATGTACAATCATAGAATTTTAGATCTCAGAAAGTCTCAGAGATTATCTCCAAATCTGTGGTTTAACAGGTAATTAAAATTGAAAAAAAAATTATCAAAGTCAATCTGGCAAAACTGGGACTGTTATCCAACAGTTAGATAAAAAAATTTTAAATTTACTTTTAACAACTTAAGGGTAGCTGCATAATGAACATTTGTATACCTAACCCTGAATTATACCCTACATCTTTAAAATAAAAAAATTAAAAGTTAAAAAAACTTAGAAATATATTATGCTATACAATTTCTCATCTATAAAATATTTATATGTGGTATTTTAATTTTTTAACTACATAACATTTTTTTCTAAAAAGTCCATTTGTCACCTTCAGGGCATTAATAACTACATTTGGGAAGCAAAACTAAAATGTGAAAGCCCAACAATTTCTGAAAAACCCAGATTCTAAGTCCACCTTAGTCACTTATGAGCTATGAGTTTCTATTGGTCAAATCACTTTACCTTTCTGAGCCTTAGTTGTTTTGTCTGTAAAGGGAAATGATAATGCCTAACTCAGAGGTAAGAAATAAATGAGATAAGTATGTGGAGAACTTACTACAGTTCCTGGCAAATAGTAAGTATTCAAAAGATGATGGCTATGTTAACTCTTTCCACTCTCTGACTAATCATTAGTAATATTGTGCCCTTGGCGGTCTGGGAAAAGACCTTTGGCAAATTATAAAGGACCACAGGTTAAAGTGTGTAAACAACATAAGAGTAAAGAGAGCAAAATTGACAATTCCAGCACCCCACACAAGACTTTATCACCATGTTAAAAAAGAGGCTTCATTGTGTGCTAAGACACGGCAGGAAAGGTGTTGGAGACATGAGGACCTTTAGCATCTGTTCAGAAAATGGTTTACTTTTAAGAGAATACATCTATATCTTTATATGTCTTGAAACCATTAGAAGATAGTTTGAGATTTTCTCCTTCACCTCAGGCATATGCATTCAAAAGTGTGGAAAAGGTTATGAACATTACAAAGGCATCTGTTTAAGAAGTTATGTGGGAGGTGTAATCTGGGAAGGTGACTTGGTCAGGACAAGGGTCAAAATTATGATGTGCGGGAGAAACATTCTAGCAGGGATATAAATCAGTTTTTGATCCTAACAGTTCTTTGGGATTTGTGGGTGAAGGTTAACATTTGGACAACTGGGCTGGGCAATAAAATTATATTTCAAATGTTGTACAAAAGACAATAGCACAAAAACAAAAAAATCCAAAGCTTGGAAACTGGTATCTTACAATTAATTAACTCATTTTGTTTTCATTTGTTTGGTAAAAGGAATTAATTCAATTATGCAGGAATTGCTGATATTATTTACTTGAAAACAAATAGAACTGACCTCAAGTCTTGATGCCTGTCAATGTTCTTATCAAACTGTATGGGGGGACAGTTACCTTAAGGAATTAAAGTAGCCACTAAGACTGACATGAGACATGAACTTACAAATTCATTTCTATAATGGTAATACATTTGGACACTGTATTATTACCTAGGGCTGTAGTAAAAAATTACCACAAACTGAGTGGCTAAAGCAGAAATTTATTCTCTCACAGTTCTAGAGGCTAGAATTCTGAAATCAAGGGTTCAGCAAGGCTGCAGCCCCTCTAAAGGCTGTAGGGAAGAATCCTTCCTTGCCTCTTTCTAGCTTCTAGTGGTTGCTGAAAGTCTCTCGCATTCCTTGTCTTATAACTAGCTGCGTCCCTCTAATTTCTGCCGCCTTCACCTTGCCATCTTCCCTTTTTGTCTCTGGATCTGTTTGTCTTCTCCTATCCTTTTAAGGACATTAGCCCATATTAGATTTAGGTCCACCCTAATCCAGTATGGCCTCATTTTAACTAATTACATCTGCAAAAACCCTATTTCTAAATAAAGTAACATTTTTAAGTTCAAGTGGATGCAAATTTTAGGGAACAATATTCAGCTCAGTACAGACACCAAAATGGAGATAATGTGCAACAATCTTTCTATCCTGTTTAAAAATAGCAACAAAGGCTGTCAATATTTCTTAAGTGCAGCAAATTATTTATAGTATTATTTGTTAGGTGGGAAAGCTGAGGGTTGTCCTCTGAAGGATACAAAACTTGCCTCTGGTTTGTTTTTCTTTTCATTGGTTTCTTTCTTGCTTGCTTGCTTGTTTTCTTGCTCTCTCTCTCTCTCTCTCTCTCTCTCTCTCTCTCTCTCTCTCTCGTAAACTACATTGACGTCATTCAATTTTTAAGTTGGTGGAAGAAAAACAATAACAAAAATATATATTTAGCAGAAGATACATGCATTTTCTATTTATTATGTCTCAAATAAGAGCCAAAGCAAAGTTTTAATGGAGAACACATGTAACAGATGCTTTTTTCATTTCTTCAGTTCATCATATTGTGATACTTATTTTATTACTGAAGAATGTGCCTGATGATGGAGAGTAGAGAGAAAGAAAAAAGATGGGATATGCAGCTTTTTTTCTCAACTTAAAAGAAGAAAACATTTTTAAATCCATACATGCATATATTATCTGGTTGAGTTATTTGATAGAAAGTAATATATACCAAATATATCTGCTCCCTTCCCATCTCTGGTGCAGAAATCTGGAGTCCTGAGTTTGAATCTAAGCTCTACCACAGAACAATAGTGATTTATCAACCTTTCTGTGTCTGTAAAATGGGAATAATTATATTCATTCTATTTTTCAACTTCATTGTGATAATTAAATGTGATAATGGAAATAAAAAGCCTTTGAATTCTAAAAAAAATCTTATAATTGTCATGATTATTGTTTGTTCCACTTGAAAATTGAATAGATATTCTGGGCAAAGTCTAGGATATGCTGTCTCCTCTAGCTATATAACATGAAAGGCCACTATTTAATGAGCAACTGCTAAGAAATGCTGTGTGAGTCATTTTATAAAAATTGTTCCTACTGGTGGCAATGACTCTGCAAAACAAACTTTATTGTCCCCATTTTACAGAGGAGTTGAGGAGGAAATGGTGTTAATGTGCTCTGCCTGGTCAAATCAAACTTGAGCTTTAAAGAGGCACAATCTGCACTTGGCAGGGCCAGGATTTTCTGCCGAAGGTCAAGTTATTCTTTTTTGCCCCACCACCAAGCTTTCCCTGGGGTTTCTTTACACACACACACACACACACACACACACACACACACGCTCAAACAGTGCACACCCACATGCATACACACTCACACAAACTCATCTACATCTTCCTCCCTCTTCCCCATATCAAGGGTGTTGAGAAAATTAGTCATTTGGTTTTTAAAAAATCAATCTCAACCATTATTAGATGGCACTTGGGCTTAATCAAAAAGAATTGTTTGAGAGAATTTTTCGGTTTTTATCTGGTGGTTATTGGGCTCTGAATTTCTGTGCTTCTGTGCAGATGGAATCAAAATGAACCAAGAGTGTTCCATATGCAGTTTCACAAATGTACGCACAGGCACTTCCCCACTTAATCCTCAGCTTAGTGCGGATGTTCGGTGATGGCAAGCAAGGGTTTTCCACTTGCTCCTCTGTTCCAGTTCAGTTGAGTCCCAGACAGTTCAGGAAAACCTCAGGTCCGGCCAACTTCATCTGCCTCTCCCCTGTTGAGAAGGGAGTGTGCTGAGCTGTGTACAGGAGATGGAATTCGGTTTCCAATCACTTTTTATCTTGTCCCTTAAGTTTTTCTGTTTTGATAGTGCTTCATAATGTATATAATTTTGTAGTCCAATTGTGGATGTAGTGAAGGTGTGTGCTAAAATATGTTTTATTGATGGAGAATATGATTTTTAGAATGCTTGGAAACCACCGAACCAGTATAGTAAAGGCATTTAGTGCCATCATTAGCTAGCACTGGCATTTGTAGAACCCTCGTGCTGACCTGTTTTCTTTGTAAATTTTATGAGGGATAGTTCTTTGGGAAAGTAAGGACAGAATGGCAATAATACTTCATTGTTTTTTCTCCTGATCCTTTAACAAGTTTTACCTATGAAAATATATTAACGTATTAGTACTAAACACCCCATGGCCTATTCTTCAAGGCATTCCCTCTATAATTGTGTGAGTGGGCTATCTCTAAATGATGGAAGGAATTGACATAGTCAAAAATCGTTCAGCCTCCACTCTTCCCACTTAGCAACCAAAACCACAGCACGGAATCCCAGAAGCTCAGGACCAGATAATAACCAGAAAAACTGAAAAATTCACTCAAGCAATTAATTTTTATTAAATCTATGTAGTATCCAATAATGATTGAGATGAATTTATTTAAACCAGGTGACTAATTTCTAATGCTCACTTTTCTAGTTAGTGACCGTTGTGACTCCTCATGTGACCCTAAGTCACCTTGGATTCGCCTTAATTTCCTAAACAGGCATGCATATTCTGTTCATTATGCACAAAGCTCTTTTTGCCATGGTGAGCACTGTCTCACCTCCTCTTGACTTTTGTTAATCTGACAGCCACACCGTCCTTTCTTGGGGGAATATTGCAAAGCATCTTCAATTCAATGGCATTTCTGTGGTCGAAGGGTTTTATGTAATTACATAAGTTCTGTAGTTGATTTGAATGTTATACTCCTGTTGTGGAATTATGTTTGGACTTTATCCTAAAGGACAGGGGAAGGATTGTGTTTATTTTGCTTGAACATTTCTTATCACAGAACTATGTTGGAGACAAACCCCAATGACACAAACATTCAAACACCACCTTCAGATGTAATATTGATTTATAAAACAACAGTGCACAGCTGCCAAGCTTCACTCTTGAATACAGAAGGTCTTCAATTCCCAACAAATTACCGGCATTTCTACCAATTTACAAATTAGAGTTTCCTCCGAATATCTCACAGTTCTTAATATTCCAGTCACCTTCCTTTTCAGCCTTCCCTCTTGAAATCTGTGTGTGGGGAGGAGGGAGGAGGGAGAAAGTAGAGCATTTGTAAAATTGGAGTTAAAAAAATCTAGATCAACTTTTATCCTTAGGCAAATTATGCACAGAGTTAAATTAAACCACTATATGTACTTGTAGATTGAAGAATCAGAGGTGGAGGAGGGGTCAGAGACACAGAGATCAAAGTTTCTGTTCTTTGAACAAAATCCCTTTGAAAAGCCCTCCATGCCACCTATCCTGCTTGTTAATGTTTTGACTGGGAGTGTCTAGCAGTGTCATTGGCAACAGAATATTTTTAGTGCCATATTTTATTTTATTTTCGGTGTGCAGCTCGCTCTTCTTAGCAAAGCACCAGATCTTTTGCCAGCTCTGTTCTATGTCTCTTAAGGGAATATTTTTGTTAATTGCAAATATTTGATTGACAAACATAGGATGCAATTAGTAGTCAGGCACAGTAGGAATGTGCAGTGAACTGGATCCCTGAACCAACGGATCTCAACTCTCTCAGCTTGATCTGAAATCGACTAGAGCATTTCAACCATATGTTTGCCTCAAACTTTCTCTTTCTGATGAACGTTGCTTATTTCCCCAAACTAGCTTCTTTTCACCTTGGTTCACCCAGGGAACTAATTCCTCCATGATCAAGCCAAATGAAGAAAGAAAAATTCTTCATAAGTTTCAGTCTGATGGGGCTATTTGACCATGGCGGCAAAAATTAATGCGGACAAAATTACGTATGCCAGTTGTTTCTCTCCAAAGCCCTGGATGAAAAAAGAATCTAACCTCTTTTGAATTTAGACATTTTCTTTCTCATAGCTCTCTAAAACAACCTGACACCATCTGATTATCTTTAACAATTGCATTTTGCTTCTTTATACATACACCAAGAATAGATGTTGGTTTGGTCAGACTGCAGTATGGGAAATAGATTTCAGTTTTTAAAATATACCAGTCATCATTAAATATATTCTTTATGCCACAAATTGATGGGAGGTACTGGAGTCTGATGCTATCAGATATTCTGAACTTCCTTCCCCCTCAAGGAATTAATTAAAACCCACTAAAATTCACAAATTTTGAGGGGAAAGAGAGAACTTCAAAGCTTTAAATACTGGCTTTAAAAAGTCTTAAGAAAATGCAAGCTGTTCTCCTACCTACATGATGTAAAAAACAGAAAATTAAAAAACAAAAAATAATACAGTCAAACTGGGTTTGTGGCTCTAAAACACCAATTGTCAATTTTTATTTTCACAAATTAATGCAATTCGCATGTTATTTAGGGGAATGAGATATATAAGTTGCTTTCTCTAAAGAATAAGTAAATAGTTATCAACATTGTGGGTAAAGAGATAAGAAATCTCTCAAAGCTGTAGGACAGCTTACTGTGTGCTTAAGAACATTCTGCAAGTGCATGGCAAATGATGTGGGGCCTTCAACAAAGATGGGGAACCTGAAACCCAGGGAGATTTTAAATTAGTTCAAGGACACACTGGAAGTGTTCGGTGATATGGAAATATAGGGCAGGAATCCTGACATGCAGCCCATGAAACCGGAATGCTTGTCAAGTCTGTCAATTATAATGTGCCACATTCCAAATAAAGCCTTAAAACCGGGCATCTTAAGGCTGCAAGGCGTTGCTGTGGTTCATCATGACCATCCTCCTGCCTCTCAAAAAGCTGTGATTAATTTTTTAAAAGTAGTGGTCTGCTTCAAACATACAAATAAAAGGTGTTCTTCATGTTTGGAATTAAAATAAAATGATGGTTGAGTAAAATAGGGATCTGGAAAAAGAATAAAGCAATCTCCTGTTCTCTTGTTTTTCTCTCTTTTTTTCCTTCTTGGAATGACCATCCCAAGTTCAGTGACCATGAAAATATATAGGGTTAATCTGGCTTACTGCTTAGAGCACTGACATAGCACCTTCAACGGTGCCTGCGTGCCAGTGGTTTTTGCCATTAGTCAAGACTTTGACTACCCTGATCACATCAGCTAAGGTCCCCTTACTCACATAAGCTTACTCTATGTCTGAATGCCATAGATTCTTGGACATAGACAAACTTAGAGGTGGAAAGGATCAAGAAGGAAATGTACCCATTCAACAGATGAGACATTAGAGGCGTAGAAATTTGTGACTGCTTTGAGTAACTGGAAGTGAATGTCAAAACCTGCTTCTGAATGGTTTAATGGTTTTAGCTCTGTAATTCGGGAAGGGTGGAGGATAAAAAAAGTAGAAATCTTAGCTGAAGAATAAATTGAAACCACTGCAGAGGTTTGATTGATTCAGTGACAGCTTTCTGAGATGAACATTTTGAATTTAGGCGGGGGAGAAGGGCCAGTGAGAGAAAAAAGATGTATGCTTTTTAGGTGACGAGATCATAACCCCAAGCTTTCTGATAGGAAATCAAATTATGCATCTGATACCGTTGTGACATTTTTAAGATCTGTATTTTCTTAAGTGCTGTCTTTAGAGAAGCCCACTGGTCCTCAGGGAATCAGAGTTTTCTCATTTGTCTCGCTTTGCATTTTGTTTGTTAATGCTGCGACCTCTAGACCTCTACGTGAGCTACTCTTGTGAGTAAGGTTTGTTGCTTCACAAACCTCCATTGTTCTTAGTAGGTTCTCTCTGCACCTCTATCAGAGATTTTCAAACTTAAGTATGCTTCAAAATCACCTTCAAGGCCTGTTAAAATGCAGATAACTGGGTCCACTTCAGAAATTCCAGCTTAGCAGGTTTGAGGTGGGGCCCTGGAATCTGCATTTCTAACAAACTCACAGATGCTGCTGATGCTGATGATGCTTGGGGTTATGATCTCATCACCTGAGATTGCTGGTCTGGGGACCACACTTTGAGAACCACTGCTCTCTCTACAGAGACAATATTCAGTGTGTGCTACTGACCAAAATTTTTTTTTAAAAATTTAAATTTTAGATTCAGGGGGCACACATGCATATTCATTACAAGGACTTATTCGTTACATAGGCATATTGTGTTGTGGTGGGGTTGGGTCTCAGGGGGGCCATTCCCAGGTAGTGAACATTGTGCCCTGCAGGTAGTTTGGTCAGTGTGTGCTACTGATCAAAAAATTCTTAACTTCAGTCATATAGAAATAGATAATTTAAAAAGTCAGAGAATGAAATAGTGCCTGGCATGTAACACTTGCTCAATAAATATTTTTGATTGATGGAGATGAGAATTGATGTCATCCTCCATTTACTTATATCAGTCCAAAATAGAAAGCAATTTATGAAGTTGAACAAATTCCTAAATATTTTTCCCTTTTAGCCATACTTTGGAGTGGGTTCAAATCCCATTTGTAGCACTTTCTAGCTTTGGAAAATTGGTCAGCTTTTCATTAGCTAGTATTTCTCAACCTTTGCTTCCTCAGTTGTAAATTGAGGGGAATGGGAATATTGTGAGGTTAAATAAATAATTTATATTACAGCTCTTCTTAGCAAAGTGCCTGTGAGTTAACATACACAATCTTTTTTCTTATATAAAAATTGGTGAAAAGAAATTTTCTGAAATAAGGAAAATGAATTGGGAGGCTTTTTTTTTCTTTTCTTTTTAGTTCTCTCTGTTGCCCAGGCTGAAGTGCAGTGGCACAATCATGGTTCACCACAACCTTAACCTCCTTGCTCAGGTGATACTCCCGCCTCAACATCCCAAGTAACTGGGACTACAGGGACATGCCATCATGTCCAGCTAATTATTTTCATAATTTTGTTTGTTTGTTTTTGTTTTTTGTGGAGATGAGTTTTCACTATGTTTTCCAGGCTGTTCTCGAAGTCCTGGCCTCAAACAATCCTCCTGCCTCGGCCTCCCAAAGTGCTGGGACTATAGGGCTGAGTCAGTGCACCCAGCTGGAAGGCATTTTGTAAAATAAGAAGTGCATCTTAAATTACACCCCAATATCCAATTCTCTAAACACAAAGAAATTTACACATAGCCTGTTTACCAGTGTGGTTCCACGTGAAAAAGGGCATAGAAATTGTCTGCACTAAAAAATATTTTTATTAGAACATTTGATGCAATTAATCAGTTTGTTTTAATTTATGAGGTATCACTAAATGGTTTAATGGGCTAGCACATAATGAATAAATAATAGGAAACTTTAAAAATCAGCACACTAAGGACCCAGATGTTTATCAGCTGTTTAGAAGCGTATACACCTGTGGCTTCATATTAAAAATTAAGAATATTCCATGTACCTTTGTTAGTTTTCTTGCAAAAAAAAACTTTAAAAAATTTAAAACACAAGTCAAAAAATGAAAGCAATATGAAAAACATTTCAGGCTTAAGGTTAGAATTTTACATTTCTTTATATTCTCTGGGTCAAATATTTATACCTTTGGTTCTTCACATAAATAAGAAAAAGGACTCTTTTTTTCAAATGCATTTCTATAATTAAATAAAATTAGAAGAATAAGTAGATGACTCAGATTTATATAACAAATATAATATTTGCATATTTATTTTAATTTAACTTACATCAAAATGTATAGGATTCTTACTATGTTCCCGGCATTATTTTAAATGCTTTTCAAATATAAACTCATTTAACTCTCACACCCCATGGTATAGGTATAATTCGTATCACCTTCATTTAATGGTTAAGAAAACGGAGGCACAAATAAATGTTAAAAATTGCCTAGAGTCGCATTGCTAGTAAATGGCACAGCAAGGATTTGAACTTGGGAGTTCTGGTACTGAGTCCCTGCTCATCCTATACTACTGTCCAATCACCCAGCAGTGAGCAACACCTGGCCTGAGTCATGCAAGGGATAAGTGACTTTACCTTCATGGAATTTATAACCCCACTGAGATTAAGAACACTATAAAACGTACTGAGTTAAAACTCAAGTGTTAAATGACAAGTGCCAATATTTATGGTGTATAAACAGAGGCCACAAGCTGGAGGTCATCAGATCAAATATGGCATATGATAATATATTTTGTTTGGCTCACAAATTTTTGAGTCTATGACTTAAAACTAAAATTTTATATGAATATTCTGGATTTTTAGCCATAAAGAAAAACAAAAGTTTAACACTCACTGTGCCCAAATTTGGCATAAAACAATCAGATGGCATTAAATTCTCTCCTATTTGCTCCAGTCTCTCTGACATTCACACAACACATACATGTGCTTATTTTTCAGATGCATGCACTCACTTATGTTACTTGCTGAGTCCCTGAATTGACTCATAAACTCATATCCTAAAATCAGGATGTGGGGAGCCCTAGTGACGGTTATTGTCTGAAATATTTGTAGAAGTCCAAGGAAGCAATATTACTTGCACTCAGTTTCTTTTCTTTTCTTTTTTTTTTTGAGTTGGAGTCTCACTCTGTCGCCCAGACTGGAGTGCAGTGGCCGCTCCCAGCCACCGCAGCCTCGACCTGCTGGGCTCCGACGATCCTTCCAACTCAGCCTTCCGAGTAGCCGGAACTACAGGCATGCGCTACCACGCCCGGCTGATTTTTTGATGTATTGTAGAGATGAGGTCTCGCTGCCCAGGCGGGTCTCGAACCGCGGGCTCGGGCAATCCACTCACCTCAGCCTCCCAAAGGTGCGGGATTACAGGCTGAGCCACCGAGCCCAACTGCACTCAGTTTCAAAAGAGGAGAAGGAGGACAGGTGGCTATAACAAGACTGTGGTGAGCCTTCTGATTCTTTCTGATACCCTAGAGTGTATCCAAACTAAACAACTCTTCTAAATTCAACCACAATAATGAGAAGACATTGCAGTGTTCTGATACTTACTTTTGTGAGGGTTACCATTTGACTAGAGTCCAAATATTCTTGCCTCATTGTTTATTCACTGTAGTATTGCAAGTTTCACTTTTCTGTCTTGACCAATATTTTATTTCTAGAGCCTAACTCTGTGTCTGGAAAGTTGTAAGAACTCAATAATGTTCTAGAAAGAAAGATGCAGAGAATGTGAGAAAAAAAGAAGTAATAAAACAAAGAAAAAGAAGGAAAGGATGGAGGGAAGGAGAAGTGGAGGGAGAGACAAAGGAAGAAAGGAAGGGGAGAAGGACAGCAAAGAAAGAGAGAAAACAAATCACTGCAGCTGATGGATCACTTTCCTGAAAGTCCTCTCCTTCACTGCTAAAAGTGAATAATGGTCACTGACCACATATACCCAAGAGTAGTACAAGAACTTCGTGGGAATTATAAGACAGTACGAGCTCTTTCCATGTTTGGTAAAGGTCAAATTTGTAACTTGTTTTAAGAATCAGGCAGAGCCATGATTTCTCAAGGTATATTCCCTGGATGGCCCAAGTCTGAATGGTGTGTTTGCTGTGATGTAGATTTGCATCCCCCTCACCTTCCCACCCACCAGATCTAAAGGCACACCAGAATTCTGTATTTATGCATGCCAGGTTATTCCTTTTCACACTCACATTTGCACACCAAATTTTGAGAGAACTACCATTCAGTGGAGAAGAGGATACAGCACTCTGTAATTTGAGCCTGGAACCACGAGATTCACACAATCCAATCCAATTTGGTTTGAGTTGAAAATTATATAGCGAGTTTTGAATAGATGCTAAAACAGTCTGTCACTTCTGATTAAGCTGAGTTTTTACCTGACTGGTGGGTGCTTTGTTAACACAAGTTTATGTATTCCGATGTATTTGACAAAGTGTCACTGAAAATTCTTCAGATCCAGGGTTGGTGATTTGGTTGTTTTATTTATTCATTTGTTATTTTAACTAGTTTGGTTTAAGTATGGAACATGCATACTACAAAAGTTGTAAAATTTTATATCGTTTGACTGATACTATCGTTTTAAAAAATAAATTTGTGTCTTTATTGGCATGCCCTGCCCAGCTTGGCCATAGGTTTCATCGCTTGCTATGCGCCACACCCTCATGGTACTTACTCAAGTATTTGGGTTTGTAACCTTAAAAAACAAACAAAAATCCTCCAAAATAAAACAAGACACAAAACCAAAATAGAATCATGAGCTGAGAGACTTGGGCATAACTCTACATGGGACACCAGTTTCAACCATTTCTGACCACCAGCTCTATAACCACCCTAGCCTAAGCCATTATTGTCTTTCATCTCAATCATTGCTGTAATATAATCATCAGTCTTTCTGCTGTTCTCTTGCTGCCTTAACTATGTCTTCTACACAAAAGCTAACTAAAAACAGCCCATAATTTCTCATAGCTTCTTATTTCATTGGTATAAAACCCAAAATTCTTACCATAGGATTTGTGAATGCCATTTACGAAATTTGTATAGCTCTCTGTGTACTGGACAGACACATGGAACATTAATTGCTGATAGGAAACCTTTCAGAGATTTATTTCCCATGACACTATGGTTGGCAATGTTTTTATTAGTGGCTTCTCTGTCCACCTGGTTCCCAGGACAAGGGTGACTCATGCAGGGGCCCCAACCTAACTGTGGTAGACATGATGTGAACAAAAAAGAAAATCCTATTGTTTTTAGCCACTGGGATTCTGGGGTTGTTAACATGGTATAATCTTGCATATCCTGACTGCTACTTTGACTTTTACCTACAAGATCTACATGGGCTAACCCCCTGTCTCTCTGACCTCATCCACCTTCTCTTTTCCCTTCTTTGCTTTTGTTCAGCTTTATTTACTGCCCCAATGTATTCCAGCTTTATGCCCAACTTTGGGCCTTCACACTGTTTAAAAATGTTTTATGGCTGCATTGTTCCATGTTCCCTCACTTTGTCCCAATCTTTGCTCAGACATCTCTTGCTTAGGGAGAACTTCCCTATGTGTCTAAAATAGCACCCTTTATTACTCAGTTCTTACACTGTTTTTTTTTTTTCTCTGTACCAGAGATGAGTTTATTTGCTTACTTTTCTAAAACTAAAACGTAAACTCCTCGAGGGCAGGAACATTTTGTTCCCGAACAGCCTGAATAGTGCCTGGAGTAGATAATTAATAAATATTAATGTTTGTTGAATGAATATATGATCCATTCACTCATATCACCCAACTATCAGTCTCTCCTCTGACAGTATGGCTTAACAGACCCCACAAGGTTATGTTAAATTTTTAGAAATGTTCTATTTTCGCACCACAATGGTGGGTTAATTCACTTAATTGCCCCTAAGATGTCTAGAAAAAACAACCTAATAGTAAATAATGCATTTGAGTTCAATGGGTTTGACTTTCGGGGTTCATCGTGTAGTTTATAGTCTCACACTCATTTGAAATAATTCCAAAAGGAACTGTGAGAACCAGCATGCATTGCAAGGCAGTACGTGCAGTTGAAATCCTTCATTCTTCTCAAAAGAGGATCTGTGTATCATTTATCTTGAAAGCGCAAGCAGAGTTTTGCTTTGTCATGCAAGGTTTATTGATTCTTTTATAGCAGATTTTTTTGAAAATTAATTTAGAATCTAAGCAATGGCCTCTTTGAGAAATAGTGAACACTTAATTTTTTATGCTGAGCCTACTGAATGTTTAGTAATGGGGTATGCGTCACACTGAAATAGAAGCTTCATTTTCCACCCTGAATTTTATACAATACAATTTTACCTATAAAAGATGGCACATCTCAGTAAACTCTAGAAATATAAATTTATAATTTCCTTCTTCTTAGAGTCAGTCATACAATACAATTACCATAAGAAGATTGCTTTAAACATGTAATTATAAATATGGCATGATTCTATAAATTATCTGTAATTTATTTATAAATCTGCTGCAATGGCTAATGTTTAACACATGCACATATTTTTTATACTCCCTTTCCCTTCAGTTCTGTCATATCATTAGATAAATATACTTAATGAGAGTTTATTATAGAAATAAAAATAATCTAAACAGTATTGTATGGTCTACTGTACTATGAAAGAATTATTTTAAAAACCAATGAAGTCCCCGCTTGGGCTTTTTCAAGTTGGTGTAAGTGAGGAATTATAACTTAGACAAAAATTCTTATTTTGATTATTCAATCAAATACATTATCTTGTATTACTCAATCAAATCAGCCCTTTTCTCTTTCTGCTACCCTCTGTCTATAAGTCACAGTCAGATAAAACTGTAAGTCAAGAGAGTAATTTCTTCTTCATGAACTGTCAGTGGTGTTAAAAAAAAAACCCAGATTTTGAGTCAACTTTTTCATCTACAAAAAAGAAAAAGAAAAATATTTCTTCTATAAAAGATTAGGGTCTAAACATCAATTAGCTTTTTAAAAATATGTTAAAAATTTGTACCTAGATTTTGCAAGTTTTGTATATAGCAGGAAAATTTGATGTAGTATTGTAGTCAAAGAGATATATTTAACCTTGCTGACAATTACATGCTTCATTTTTGATTTGTAAAGTGGAATTTCCTCAGTAAATGAGGCTCAGAGGGCAATTCATGACATTTTCAGATCACAGAAAGGGCTTACATGGCCATTCCCAATCCACTTGGCAAAATTCACTCACGCTACTATACTCTCCAAAGAAAACAACATTAATCAAATACCCTCTCCCCCAAGTTGAGTTCTAGGATCGCACTCTAATTATCTCTGTACACTTAGGACCTAATAACACCCTTCATCTACCAGTTATTTGAGATATTGCACACACAATGATAATACAAGTGACCTATCTCCAAAAAGGCATTAAACCAAACATGGAGAACTCAGAACAATTCTACCAGTATCGCACACCATATGTATGTATCTACATGTACAAATATAGATGACCAGATAAAAAGAAAGAACAGGAAATGTTGGAAATGCTTTATCTCTATACATAAAGATAAGTGACATTGATATGTTTTTCATCCACAGAGCATTAGGCTTCCCATAGCTATAGCATCTGGACAGGTGTCTGTGTTTCCATTATTTTTCTCTTCATCTTTTAAGGACAACTTAGAGCAATAGCTTTCAGAAAAACCCCTCCTCCTCTTCTTTTTAAATCTTTTGTAAAGCAAATGCTGCACTACCTCCCCCGAAATAAAATCATACTAAAAATTTCAACAACCTCAATACATAAAAAAAGATGAAAGTTAGGGTGAAAGAGTCACTCTGCCGATTTCTTCTTACTTACCACATATGGCAGCCATCATGGCAGTGTTTAAGGCCATTACAGAGAACTCGAGGGCTCCTAGTCAGAAAAGCAGTGACCCAGATCCATGGGAAATGGATATTTTTCAATTGCACCAGACAGATGCATATATATTGATGTTGCATGTTGCACTCACTAAATAAATATATAAGGATATAAATTCACTACACACACACACACACACACACACACACACACACACACATACACACACACATATGATAGGAACCATAATTTGGTTCCATATTGTGATTGTGGAAAACAAGTGGTGATATATTTTTCCTCTATTGGACATATTTTCAGAATCATGCCTGGGGATTTATATGCATACCCTGTGCCATTTATAACAGTGCTACAAATAACGAGGATTATGCTCATTAGCAAACATTGCCACTTTTTTGAAGGGGATGCTAGGCAGGCAGACATGGCTGAAATGAAAGTCTTTTTTAGACAGAAGCGACAAACCTGGAAATAGGAATCTATATCTTGGCCCTGTGACTGTTTAGTGCAGTGTTTCATGAGCTAAAAAAAGAGGGGGGGGGGGGAGAGAGAGAAAGAGAGAGAGAGAGAAAGAGAGAGAGAGAGAGTAAGAGAGAAATGATGCTTTGTATAATATCTTACAAGCACCACAAAGAAATCTGATGTTCATCTTAACCAAACACAGCTATGATTTTGCCATCTAGTTTCTCAAAGATATTCACTGTTTCTAAAGGACTTCCATCTTGAAGAGAGGGGGACGGGGAATGTAACCAAATAGTTATTTTAAAAAAATATATTTCTCCTAGTAAGTTTGGACAAATAATTTACATGAAGGAAACATAGTTTTCTATAAGAAATTAAAACTTAGTTGTCAAGTTGCCTTTCAGTTTCCTCAGTCCCCATCATACTCCATTTTCTCATCTCTGTAATCTGTGCTGTTGCATTTGTGGTTGTTTTTCTTAAAGATAATTTTTGCTTCTAAATACTGAGAAAAAAATAATCAGGTGCTTGATCATCTCCCCACACGTGACTGCTTTCTGTCTGGTGCTTTGTCATGGTGCCTCCAGAAGAGACTTCCTCAGCTTCCTTTGTTATCCTTGCCTGATAAATAAACAGCACAAAATTACCGAACTTATTATGGTAATTGAGAGAAGGGAACGGAATGCCAAGCCTGCCCCCCTATCTATTACACTGCCATTGCAAAAGTTGGGCAAACCTGCGCTAAACCTCAGTTGATAGTGTAACATCAGTCCTTCTCCTGTGCTCCCCTTTATTCCTGCAGCCCCCACCCTCTGCGATGATTGTTTTCTGTCCGTCTTGAGCTGGGTGTCAGTTCATTTAGATTTACATCAAGTAGTAAATTAAAATAATCACTCAGCAAACACTCTGAGCTCAGTTTTTCCTTTCAGTCAGGAGTTGCGCGAGCTGCTCGAAGCATTCAAGCAGAAAATATTGCTGTCTAGATATTTGTCCTCTGGGTGATAAAGGAGGCATTGTCTTGGGACCCACTCAGGCCTCGGAGCCGATCGTCGCTGTGCATCACAGCTGTGAAGTGCGCTTTGTTATGTGTCTGAGGACTCGGGTTCAGGACCTTGTTTTTCTTGAAATACCAGACTGATCAGAGCTGCATATGTTCGGGGGAAAGCAGGGGTCGGTGTGGTTCTCTGTCCACATTTTTACTAGATTATTCTTGGACAGAACTCTGGGAACATACCCTGCAGCATAAACCATCCCAAGAGTTTTGCTTTGTTTTAATTCATTTTCTTTCTTTCTCTTTCTTGCATCTTTATTTTTTTCCTCCTTCATATTCTGCATTGTTACAGTCCTAGAAAATGCTGGAGTTTATCTGCATGAGGCAGAAACAAAGGCTTACGGCATTGCTGCCTCCTTCTGCTTTGAACCTGGTGCCATAATGTACCGAGTTATAAACCTGCTTCTTTGTATTCTCATTACAGTACATCTATCTGCCCATTTAGAAATCAAAATGCAGAGTTCAGTCACCTGGGATGAAATATAGAGTGGGCTAAAGAGGCTTTTCACCGTGTATAAATGAGCAGTGAAATCTTGAAATAAAGCAAGGAGCTGATGGGAGAAAACAAATCAGAATTTTTGCTCTGAATAAGAATTTGTTTAAAAGATAAAAATTATCACTTTGAATCTTTATCACCTTTTAATTTCAGCTTTTTTGTAGGTATGTTATTGCTAAGAGTGTGAAGGAGTAAAATATTTGTTACTCGAAGTAGGGAGAGAAAAACAATCAAATATAGAAGTGTAGTGACTGGCATCTGAATGACAACTGGAATTTTTAGTCAGTTATCTGAATTTTTACAATTACTTCCTCATGCTTAGCTTATTGACTACTGTTATCAATTTCTGACCAGATATTTGGCATTGTGCTGTATTTAAGCCAAGCTATCTATAATGAATGTGCTATTTGATGTATTACTTATGTCTGTGCTATGGCTAAATATACATTTTCAATTACAAAATTCTCCATTTCCACATAGAAACAAAAATAATAAGCAAAAAAAAAATCAATATAAGAGAAATGGGGTGAATGCATGTATTTTACACACACATATATATGGTCCCATGCATGACCTCCTCATGAACAAATGATTTAATATTCTCAAATTAAAATGAATTCTTCTTTGGAGTGTTTTTTTCTTAGTGCTGACTGAAGCTGGGGCTCTGTTCCTGTGACTCCACCACAACCAGTTGCAAACTCACCCTTTTGACCACATGAGTCTTCCCAGTAAGACTGTGTCTACGGGGACCAGACATGCCATTGGAACTGGTAATGCTAAGCCCTCAGATTATGCCAAACCCTGTGAAAATAAATGGAAAGAAACACCAGAAGAGAGGGTACAATCATAGATGGATTCTAGTCATCTATTGTAGTTTGTGATGTTTTGTGTCTAAGTCCCAATTTAGTTCCAAAATATGGGAAAAATGAACCAAATTAAAATATCTGGTTCTGATTTCCTTGGGCTCCAGAGACAGAGAGTCTTGTTTAATTCCTGCCTCTAACTGATGACTGAGTAACCATGAGTGAATTACCAAGTCATGCTGGGACCTCAATTTTTCTATCTGTCCAGTGGAAATATTATTGATAAGTACCTCATAAGGTTGTTAAAATTATTCAGTGAATAATGCATGTCCAATGTTTAAAACAGTGTTTGGAACATAACTAATGTTCAAATAATTTATTAGTGATAGTGGAGATTATAATAATGACAATAATTTTTATAATAAGAATAAAGGTAATACTTATTTAGGAAACACAACTTGGGTTGAATAGACATGTCCTATGTTTTCTAAGATTGGTGTACATGTCAGAATCAGCTTGTGCAGAACTGGAATCACAGGTTAGCCATTTGCTAACTGTGTGCAAGGGCAAATTTCTTCACTTCTCTAGATTTCATTTTCTGTATAATAAGAGCATAACTGGGTTGTTGTGGTTTTTGCAAAGATGAAAATAGATTGTGCACATTAGTTGCTTAGTGTGATGCATGGTGCATGGCCAGCAGGGCTACTCCCAAATTGTACCTTCATCCAGGCCAAAAACAAACAGCCAAACAAAATACTCCCAAAGTCTCTTTCTATATAACCAATCTTATCCAAAAATTGTGTTTAAAGATTCAAGAGCCAGTCATTGAAGATTTTGAAAAATGGGTAGAGAAGAAAAATTTATGTATTTTTTTCTTGTGCAATTAATTTGTGTGAAAGCTTTCCAGTGTCTAGGCACCATCTTCACAGCTATAGGAACCTTCTCTCTTCATGTTATTTTTCTTCTATTTTTAAATTTTCAAATGTACCATTTCTGTGTAAAATTATAACTCACACCATGAGAAAAAGCTAGTGATGCTGTTATTACTTATGATGCCATGACTCTTCAGAACCTGCATATATTGATGCCATATCGATTTTTTTGCTTCTGAGATTTCCTAGTACCATTTTAAAAAAAATGCTAGTTGCAATATTACTTGTATAATTTCATCATCCACTGAACTGTCCATGAATACTGGTTTTTAATAATCCCCTCAAAGGTTGTTTTTGTCCTTTATTGATGATGACTACAAATGTAAGTCTTACCCAGAGGATGCAGAAAATGTGAAAAATAGTTTATTTCCTGATAAAAATAGTTTATTTCATGCTAAGTGTGCATTTCAGAATTCTACAGTATACATGTAGAACAATACATCTACCATTCATGCTTTCTCATAAACTAATTAGGCTGTAATCATTGCCATCCTAGGATGTGATTTTTTCAAAGTTTTCTGCACTTCTGGCTTCTACAAACTTCCACCTGTTGGAAAGGTAGAAAAGGGAAAAGGTACTGAGTGACAAAACTGATCCTATTTACACAAATAATGTCTGTCCCTTGACCAGGATGGCCCACATCTACCCAGGACAGTATGATGTGACCACATCAATTGGAGGCAATAAAGGACATTAATGTGAAGGACTCAGTGTTGTGTGGAGCAATGGTCTTGAAAGACCCAGGGGACATAGTTGCAGCCACATGGTGGACTTCTTGAAACATGACACAGAGTCAGCAGAAGGGGTAGGGTGACCGCTATGGATGCCAACAATAATGGGCCCTCTGGCATCTGTAGTTAGCCCCATCACCCTCAAGTACTGTAGACTGAAGGTGTATCATGATCAGTCAGAAAATTGGTGAATAAGCATGAACCACACATGTGGTTCAAGCTCAGGGTTGGCAGAGGACTTAGGTAGCCTAGAGTTCTAAACTCTTCCTGTGTCTAACTTGAGAGTCACAGAAAAACAGCATGTCAGCACCATTCTGACATGATATCTCTAAAGAAATCTATACTGACAAGCAGGAAAAATGCATTCATCAGGCCACCCTCCTGGAACTAGCTGGCCATCTGTGCATCTGGCTTACCTCATAAATGCAGGGATGAGGTGGAATGTCAGAGCGCTCCAAAGGAAAGAAACAGTCAAGGACTCACAAGAAACTGTATCTGGACTCAAGTAGACCTGCTACCATGCTATCACTGGTCAGAAGAGACTTAGACAAATTTGAGGTGAACTTGACAGAGAAAAGTTTGAGATTTAGAAAAATTTGAGGAATGGGATTTTCTGGTAAGGTAGGGAAGGAGAAGGGTATATGAGGCAGAAGCAACAGCCTGACCACAGGAGAGAGGAATGCAAATGGCCTAGTTGTGGAGGGAAGTGCAGAGGTAGGGTGTGGGCTTGTGCAGCAGCTGTTAAGGACACTGAAGTAGATGCAGGTATAGATTAGAAGTGAACCTGGAAAGTTAGGTTGAGGTCAGGTTTTGAAAAGCTTTAAGTACAAACTAAATTCCCACGTATTTTTAGGGACTTATTTTGTGCAATGCTCTGAACATTGGAGATACTATTCCAGTTTGGGGAAGGGGAAAGGTGAGTTGAAAGATTTTCAAGCAGCATGGTGATCTGTGCGTTTGAAAGAACTTGCAGGATTGGGTAACAGTGGAAGAAGCCATGAAGAAGATTAATTAAAGAGCTATGAAATCACTTCCAGGAAACAGTGGGAAGAACCTCAGTTATGAAAACAGAATGAGAAATGTGAGGAGGGAATAATTAAAGATTCTTGTAGAGGTAAAGTCAGCAGACTTTGAGGACTAATTGAATGAATGCTGGAGGAATAAATTGGCTACTTGGTGTTACAATAACTATAGTTCAATCCATAAAAATTTTTTGAGTGGTGTTTCCCCAAGAGCCAGGTCTTGTGCAGGAAATACAGAAGCAGGAGCAGGTCTGGCAGGGATAGGTTCTCAGCAGTGAGACTCACCTGCTTGTTAGATTTGCAGACTGCCAGGCTTCTCTCTTAGTGGACATGGGTTCTAGAGTCCAGGTGTCTGTGTTTTTGACAGTTATTCCAGGTAACTCTTTTCATCAAGAAGGTTTGGAAAATAATGCAAGAGATAATGCAATTGATTCTAAATTAAGATAAGATTATGATTATATATAGAGAAATTATATATGAACTCATGTATGGGAGATTCTATCACATTTACCTAAGCATCAGAAGCAGAAGATGTTAAAAGAAGGTTTGCTAAGCTACTCTATGGGGGAAAACAAGCAGAAGAAGCTAAAACAATATGGAATAAACTCTCTAGAGAGTGTTCCTCTCTGGAACTGAGAAATGGAGCTGGAAACCTCTGCCAGCAGAAGTGTCACATTCATTGACTGAAAGATTGGCTCAGCCTCCCATCCAAATCCAGCTCCAGGCTTTAGTATCAATTATGTTGATTGATATTGTAATACTTCGTTTTGTAGTGGAATGCCTGCTATGAAGCACACACAATGCTTATCTGCTGCTCCACTGGAAAGCCAATACCAATGAAGATAAAAGACCTTCTGTTTGAAGAGTGGGAGAGAGTTCGAAGGTGGTTTTATGTTTATTACAATGCCCTTGTCCTCATCAGAACTATGAAGCAGGTGGAATTTGATTTTGGTGCACTTCTTAAAGACGATTCTTGTGTTATCTATGTAATCTCCTCCTACTCTGAACCACAGCATACATATGCTACACCACACAAACTAGAATCTCAAGTACTGGGTTGTTTCTAGTTTTTACGTGTAAGATCTAGCTTTCTTTCTCACAGAGTCCCGTTTATCCTTTTTCTCTCAAAAGCAAAGCTGTTTTTTAATCTATTTGATTTCTATAAAAAATCTTAGTGCATTTTAATGGCTTAGTAGTTTATCTGACCCAGGTAACATGTACTTTTTGGTAATATACATTAAAAGCATGACTTTAATGATGGAATTTTAGGTAGGAACAGGTATTTTGTTCAGATGGAGAGAGGCCGCCCAAGTAGAGAATAAGCAAAGTTTAGGTAACAGTTGTTTCTTTAACAATTATTAAAATTTAAAAATTTTAATTATAAACTTCACATTTCAATGCAGGCCATACCAATTTCTTCACTAGAACATTTAATAAAATAACATATATAACCTGCATAATCAATGTTTGTATACCTAACCCTGAATTGTACCCCATATCTTTAAAATAATAAAAAATAAAATAACATATATAAAGCCCCAGCTCTAAGACTCGGGTTGCAGTAAATACTAGGCTTTTTTTTCATTCTTTTTTTTCTTACACCCTCCTCCCCATCTGGGTGGATGGGTGTGGTCCTGAATCTTTTGCTGCATGTTTCTTTTTGTCAGGTTATTTAGTTAATGATTCTATTTCATTCTGTAGTAATAAGGATTTAAAGAAGAAACTGATATGTGTTGAATGCCAAGCCTTAGGTCTAGGGATTGCTATATGCTATTTCATTTAAATGATGACAAACAGCCATATAAATAAATTATAAGAATATGCATAAGCAGTTGCTACATGATATGATTAAGTTAGAAATTGTGAAATAATTATCTCAAGGGAATGCCATGCTGATCCCACAAGGTTTAACTTTGCTATTATTAGAAACAATAAGCCTAACTTGACTTAATTTTTGAACTCTGAAGAACCTTAAACAACTGAAGAATTTTGCCTAGGTACTGCTTCTAATATCTCATACTGTGCCTGAAATAAATAGCTAATGAATAAAATGTTCACATTTTAGAGTATGAATATTATGATATCATTGTAGTTTGCTCAGATGCCTTTTCTTTCACTCTCTATTGCTCAGGGGTGTTCTGAATAGTCGAGGGTTGTCAAAGAACTATGTGCTGGTGAAATAAAGTTGAGTTACCATGCTTCCTTATTCAATACCGACTCAAAGTGAATGCATACGCTGTGCATTGGAAATACTGTCACCAGTGTTCTGGCCGTTTGTAGGTACTCAAATCACTAACCTTGCCAAAGAATAAGTTTGTGAACTTCCTTTTCAGAGGTTCTGTCTCTGATATTTCAGAACCATTCAATTATAATTCTGATGCTTTCTTTTATGTGGCAGTCATGGGTTGTCAGCAAGGATAGAATTAAGAGAGGCATGTGAAGTGTGTTACGGCTGCTCATGCCTAAGGATCTCTATTTCTTTTGTTCATGGTGACAAATGACAGCCTTAAAGATATTTGTCCTGATTTCTGACTGTCCCTATGCAGGTAAAAACTTTCATTGAAGTCAAACAAGCTTCACTGAAGTTAATGGAAAGTAATGCCCTTGAAGAGAAGGGAGAGCTGGGGTGATTAATTTTAATTAGCCAAACATAAACAAGCATGTGTCTACAAGTAGTGACAAGAAAGTGGATATCTGTGACTCCTAACTTAGCTTTAGGGGCCTAGGTATGGCTCTTTTGGAGAGAATCAGATGGAACTATTTCAACTCAGAAATGTAAGAATGTCAATAAAAAATAAAATCTATTCTCCCTCCATAGGTGTGTCTCTGAGATACATCCTCAAAACATTAATTCACCATAGCTATTAAAATATTACCAAACGCCAAACATTTTTCAGGCCCTAGAGATAGATAGATGAATACAACTAGTTGCTCATGTGGGGCTCACATTCAGGTCATGAAAATAGCTCAGCAAACAATTGTGGTATAAGTCTTTCATTAGTGATTTTGTCATTCATTTGTTGCTTATTGATTCATTCATTCAAGAAACATTCACATATGACCTTCTAAGTTTTTTTTTTTGTTTTTTTTTTTTGCACTGTTCCTGTAACAGAGGATGTTCAAAGTACTACTGTAACATAGCGGAATAAAGATCTGATTCTGCTCGAAAGGGTGAGTTATAATCGTGAAAGATGTTTAGAGATAGTGAGCTGAACTTGGTTTCACAGGAAGACTTGTTTTGTTGGGCAAAAAAATAAAGGGAAAGAAATAAGGATATGCGAGCTATATAAGGAAAGGTATGGAAGCATAGAAACTCATAGCACATTCAGAAAATATTTGAACTTCTCCAGACTCTAGTGCAAGGGTCAGTAAACTACAGCCTACACAGCAAATTCTGACCACCATTTGTTTTAGTACAGCTCATGTGCTAAGAATGTTTTTACATTTTTAAATGACTGGGGGAAAAAATCAAAAGAAGACTGTTTCATGGCATGTAAAAATTAAGTGAACTTCAAATTTCAGTGTCCATGAATAAAGTTTTATTGAAACATGGCAACACCCATTCATATGCTCAATGTCTATGGCTACATTTTTGCTACAAAGGCAGAGTTGGGTGGTAGTGATAGAGGAGATATGGCCCACAAAGCCTAAAATATTTACTATTTGCCCTTAACAAAAAATTTGTCAAACCCTACTCTGGTGTATAAGGTACTGATAGATTAAGACCAAATTTTGAAGGATCTTAATTACTATTTAAATGAATATGAACTTTCTCTTGTAAGAACTGATGAATATAAAAGTCAAACAATTTATCCTTATGTTAAAACAACACAACTTTTCAGTGAATTTATCATTCATTAATTTGATAAAATCTTCCATTCAAATAAATGTGACCTGAGTCATAACTGAGTTACCTAACAAATCTCTGCAGTTTGTAAACATAATTAAGAGGTAATTCAGGTGTGTCTCAAGGCTTATAGATTAAACAGAAAAAAATAAGTTTTATGTTTAGAAAATTCCAAAGTGATCAATTGGTACAATTTCCTGAGGAGGAAAATCAGATGTATGCCTACTTTAAAGCCCAGTAACTGAAGACTGAAAATTGTCATTTTATTTAAGCCATTCTTTCCAATATTTTTGAACAAGCAGAATGCTTACTTTAATGCCAAAAAATTGCAGGACATTTTGCATGGTAACAGTTGTATATATGTTGTAAGAAAGTGCATAACGAAATCATGCATTTTAAATTAATTTTAATTTAAGATGCTTTTGTATACATAAAAATAGTACAAATGTATGTAAACCTTATTCAATCTTTTGAATAATATTTTGTACATGTGGTTTTAAAATCTCCAGAAAGAACTAGGGAAACCAAATGTCCATGGTACAAAGACTAGGAGTCAATTGATGTCTACAATGCCATAGAATAATTTTGACTAAACTTCTTAACAAATTAACTGATTTGCATTTGTTTGTGTGATTCCTTATAGCCTGTTCAATATGTTTAACCAAAGAAAAATAAATTTGGCTAAAAGAAATCATCAAAACAAAACAATTTAGTTCAACAGTTGCTAGTTAACTTCTGGATCTGGCTGGATGATTTCTTCTAACAACTAATTCCTTGAACAGCTAATTAACTTGTTGTCAAATCAACAGCGAAAGGTCATGCTACAAATTTAGTCATACCATACCTTCCACTTGGGGTTCTGGTCCTAACTTCTTCACTTATGCTTTATTCAGGTAAATTCTAAATTCTAAAGCTTACTCAGAAGTAACTTGCAGAAGAGCTCAGAAAATACTAATCTTTTGCACTGTAAAGAAGTGTAGCCAGTTTTTTTGTTTTTATAAGTTTTTTTATTATTTTACTTTAAAAAATATTAAACAGCTTAAGGGGTACATGGAAAAGGAAGGAAGAGAAAATATTTTAGCAGTAAACTGATGAACTGATGATGTCATCAAGGCTTAATCATACCACAGGAGCCCTCAATCACAAGATTAAAAAAACCACCACTGAAAGATATTACTCTGACTTTCTCTTCAGAAAACTAGGCTGAATTCAGCTTAAAACTGCATTCAGTGACTCCTCTAACATTTTGAATGAGGGGTGATTTGGAGGTCAGCATTGAGGTCAGGAGTAGGGCAATGTGATGAAACTTCCATTTCATTGTCAACCATGCATTTGAATGAAGTTCTTTTTTATAGGCAGAGTAAGAACTAAAGGCCAGTAGGGATAGCCTGGGTTGTCAATTACTGTGTGTTTTATGTCTTGAATCACTGGCCCTAGAACCTGAAGAACTCTTTCTGTTTGTTTGCTAAGAATTGACCCAAGATCCTTTCTCTAACCCTTAAATACGCAGTAAACTTCAGGGTTACTATCTTTGTTATAATTATGACTACTACTCCCAATGTCATTCTGTTTACATATTGCTTTTAACATTTTTTTATTACCATCATCTTTAATCCACTTGACTTTTCACAATAGTCCTATATTGGTATTTCCATTTGACAAATGAAAAACAGTAAGTCAGACATTTTATCTATCTTAACATGGGAAATTTCTGAGTCAAAAAATCCAACTGTTGTTCTTAATTACATCTTTCCCTACTATCCATCTTGTAGCCAAATAACAGGACTATATTTGGTAACCTTATCTATAACTGAACATTAGGGCAAATATGGACTAATATCAGTTTAGTTGGTTAGTAGAACGTTTTGTCCAGAGATATTAATGTAGTTATGGCTCATGAGATGAATTCTAGATGATAAAGAATTAGGAATAAGAATTAAACATATCAAATTAGAAATTCAACAAATATCCATTAGGGACTTTCTATAGACAAGACATTATGCTAGGCACTAAAAGATTTATAATAAACAGAACAGTGCTTTTATCTTTAAGATGTTTTATAAATCCGTTGAAAGAAAAATATGAACCTATTGATGCTCATATAGAACTTTTCACTGAGTTTTCATTCTAGTCTAAGCATTTTCAGGAAGAAAAAAATTTAAAAAGACTTCTATATTCAAAGTTGAACAGAGATTATCATAACTATGATCAATATGTGGTTATAATATTCTCTTAATTAGAACTTAATGAAAAGTTTCCATACGTACAATGGCCCCAAGACTTGATCGTGAAAGACCCATAGAACTCCATAAAGTATCATAAAGATCATTTAGGTAAAACATTTAATTCAAGGCAATATAGTAGAATGAAAACTAGTTTATCAGTGAGAAAATCTGAGTCTAGTCCTGGTCCTGCCATGAACTACTGTGATCTTTGAACTTAGTCAAGTTATTTAACCTCTTCATTAAAATGGTGGTGAAGTAGAGTAAAAGAACTAAAGCTTCTTCCACTTTAAAACCTGTGTTACTTTAAAGTGTGTTGAATTAACAGTAAGTACAAGATCTATGTCTATACAGGTCCCATCCATGTAAAAAAAAAAAAAAAGAGGTCTCAGCATGGCATGGTGGCTCACGCCTACAATACCAACCCTTTGGGAGGCTGTGGCAGAAGGATCCTTTGAACCCAGAAGCAGAAGGTTGAGACTGAGGTGAGCCATGATCTGTGCTACTGTGCTCCAGCCTGAGATCACGACTCAATACATACATATATGCATACACACATGCATACATACAAAAAGGTTCCTACTGCTTGCTTCTTTCCACTATAGGAGGCAAACAATGTAAAACTCTGTTAGAACCATGATTAGATTTCCTTAGTTTTGCCAAGAGCTCCCTTAGACCCTGGGGATGAGTAGGAGTGACATTATGGCATAGATTAAAAAAGACACTAGAAATGGTGAAATCTATAGCAGAGTAGAGAAAGTTAGAGAAGCAAAGAAGTTTATGGAAAGGTTTTACTTCTCAGGCTGTAATAAGATAATTTTTGCCACTCAGTTGGCCCTTTTACATCAAACATCAAATCAGAGTAGCAAATGCATACGTACTTGTGGAAATAGAGAGGATCCACTACTTTGTTGAAAAGTAGTGTTAACAAATATTTACTAAAGAACCACAAATTATTGCATTGGCTTCCAAGAAGACTAATAGAGATTTTCAACTTTGCTCAGTTTAGTTATTTGTTAAAGGCAAAATGATAGTGAAATATCAGCAAGAACACAACCCCTGGAGCTCGAAGGGGTCTTTATCTCAATTGCTTTTAAACGCGTTAGGCGTGCCCATGCAGAGGAACCAAGGTGAAGGATCTTGTGTGGATTGACTGTCGGGTTGACTGGTAATTCCTACTGAGATACACTTCAATGCCATCCCACAACAAGATGCTGGGATTGGATTTAGAGCCAATGTAAGCTCTAAATGGAGTTTTACTGTGAAACAAAACACCTGTCTTTCATCCCAAGTTAAATTGACAAGCAATAATTTAGTTGTCCAAACTGAGAGCTTTCAGGATTCTAAACTGCATAATGTCAAAAGACAATGTATAAAGTTGCATTTGGAAGTTCAAAGGTAGAATGCCATGTAGGCAAACATATTAAATGACTGGTCTTTTCCTCTATCTAGTTCTCTCTTGTGTTCTCTCTCCCTTTCAGTATCCTTTGCTACTTTTCCTTGGGAAGGATAGGGAGGGGACAAGGGAGGTTATAACAAACTAGAGAAATTGGTGGGTGTATGACAAAGGAAGTCCTGAATCTAAAACAAACAAACTAACAGACAAATAAACAAAAATCACCCATTTCCTCCCTTGTGCGTTCCACAAGATAAGCATTTCCTATGGTCACTTGAATTAATCAGAGATTATAATCTACCAAAATATAAATAAGAGAAAATAAATAAAGAATATTTGGGCAAGATTATGAATTTCTCCACCACCTCCCTGCATAAATGCAAAAATAATGTAGCCTGAATTTTATAGCAATTGTTCCCATATAAATTATTCTGATTCTTCTATCTTCCCCTTCAGTTGTGTTTGTTAAAATCTGGGTACCTGGCAGTAGAGAGGTCAAATTTAATTCCTTACACTGGACTATTTCACACTGGTCCTTCAACAATTTTTTTAAGGAAAAATAGTAAAAATAATCATGGTCTTTGTTTCCCACAAACTGAAATCTCTCTCTCTCTCTCTCTCTCTCTCTCTCTCTCTCTCTCACACACACACACACACACACACACACACACACACACACACACGGCATTTCTTTATTTTTCCTCCTCCCCCCGCTTTGGCAGGTTCACAAGCTATCTCTTCTGTCCTCTTTCCCAAAAAAGCAAATGAGAGAAGCAGGGTCGATTAGCAAAATGAAACAGATGCTACCAAAGGAGTCAGTTCGTTGTCTGCAGACATATCTGATTGGACTTTGCCAGCTGTCAATTAGCATTCCCGTGTTCTGTTAATGAAGTAGTATTCACTCTTCTATACTGACATTGGCTGAGATGTTTAGTGCAATGAATGCTAAACTGAGCCTAGATCATTTTTAAAATCATAGCTTGGGGCTTAACAGCCCTTTAAATGAATTGTATAAACAAGATAGTAGTTAATTCTCAATCAATGTATCATTAATCATCAAGTAGTATTTTAAAAAGGAATTGCCTTTTAAAAACTCAACAAACCTTGTTGAAGTTATCACATTTTCCATTCAGGGGCTCTTTCTTCATCCAGAGAGTGTCAAGATCTTAATAGAATTATATTTGAAGAAACATATTTCTGTGGCCTAGTGACTGAGATATGTATACGTACATATGTGTCTCTTCATAAATTAATATAGATTCAAGATATCAATGATTATTGCCTCAAATCTGTAGTCATTAATTAAAGTGTAAAATATATCCCACAGTAAGTTCCATGTGTCTTTAGATTGCTGACACCCACTAGCAAACATCGCACCAATTTCATGAGAGGAAACGAAGCATAGCAAAATCTAAAAAAGGATGTGTAAACCACTCTTTCTGTAATTTATGTGCAGTGTTTTTGTATCCATCTACAATTCCATAGACTCAACACTTGGGAAGTAGTTCATGATTCCAGCACACCCCATCTTCTCTACTACACTGCAGCTCTGCTTTACCTGTTCATGGGGTTCTAGCGTAGTTCCAGGCATACAGTACACAGTCAAAATTTGTGTCATAAACCAAGATATTCTAGTGGAGGATGTAAAAGGATGTCAAGGCAAATTACGTTTATTAACCATCTTTTTCCCAGTGTTAAGCTGGATGCTATGTACCTATCTCATGTAACTGATAGCAACTGTATTAGGTGGGGGATATTATACGCCTATGTAATATTTAATTTTAATACACAGTTATATAGTACAAATATATTTAATTATTTAATTAATTTAGCTAATTATAAGTCCTTCATGCAACAGTCCAAGACGATCTTTTCCAGTGCCTATGTTCCTTGGTCTACCCATTTAATATGTTATGACCACAGTTTCAAAGTTAAATAATGATACAAAGTTTACAAGGGTAGTTTTCTTTCTCATTTCCTCTCTTTCTCTCTTATTCACTCTGCTCCAGAAGAGTATTTGTCAGTCTCTTGTCTAGGGATATCCTGATGCCTTACAAGGGACTGACAAATTCAGCATGTAGCTTCAGAAGAAAAGTAATACTAAAAGTATGTTGAAGGATGAACGAGATTTTACTCAAGCTAGATGGGAATAGAGAGGAGAAATATTCTTAGGCAAAGGAAAAACAAGTATAAGGTTTGGAAGTGTAGACACTCCTGGTATGTTTGCATAGCTGAGAGAGTACAATGATGCCTGAGTGTTTGGGTAGACCAAGAAACACAGGCACCGGAAAAGATCGTCTTGCATGAAGGACTTATAATGCTATGCTGGGGGATTTGTATTTTGTCATGGAGGTCTAAAGCCAAGAAAAGCTTAAGGAGACATCAAGTCCATATTTTAGAAAGATTTGGCAACATTGTGGATAACGAATTGGGGAGGGAAAGAATCAGAATTAAGCACATTAGCCAAGAGACTGTTGCAGTCATCCATGCAAGAAGCACTGAAGACCTGAATTGCAACTACGTACTACTGATTGTGGTCACTGTTGAGGCCCTGCCCAGCAGCCCAAATCTCACTCTCTCTTCAGTCACTGAATTCCTATTGTGCACATACATCCGTTTCTCAGCGAGGCACCCACATTCCTAGGGATAAACCAGATTAGTCTAAGGAAATTATAGAAAACTCACATGTGTTAGTGATTGGTTGAAGGGTGTGCATGTGACACAGTCTGGTCATTGGGATGTGAGGAAAGTTTTGCTGAAGGCTTTAGAAAAATACTTCTTGCATTTTATAAAGAGACACTGGGCTAGACAGATCTTCTTCTTGCAATACATAGTTTCACACTCAGATGCAATATTTTAAACTGTGGCAATATGTCTGACCATGTGGGAGAGCAGAAAAAAAGAACCTGAACTTATTATTACATTATTGTATAGCTAACTTAGTTATTATTCTTTTCACTGTACAAGATAAATGTTTCTTTACTCAAACTAATATGCCACGTCTCCTCCTTCTCCTCCTCATTAAAATAATATCTCATGTTCAGGGAATATTACCACGTGCCAAGCACCATCTAAGACAACCCTACAAAGTTGGATCTGTGGTTATCACTATCCTACAGATGGAGACACAAGTTCTGTAAGGTTTGTTACTGGGAGAAGGGGTGCTCCCTCAGGTGTGAGATGGGTTGATGGTGGTTCTTGTGTTCATGCTTGGAATGCATCTGCAAACAGACACACAGAGAAGCTGGGTAAGCAAGTAGCTTTATTAAGCAGAGAATAGTACGCTCCAGGAGAGGAGAGCTGGCGGAAACAACCTATGGAAAGCTGCTGCTTCTGCACCCAACTATTGTTGAGCTTTTTTATTTTTAGGGGTACTGAGGAGTGGGTTTAGGGGTGGGTTCCTTCTAGAAATGGGTGGACCTAGGGCTGGGTTTTTGTTACTCCTCCCTCACATCAGGAGAGAGTTTTAGGTCTTATCGGGTCATACTGGTACTATCACAGCATCAGATATATGATGGGAGTGGGAGGCTCCCCTAGTGTAATTTTATGTTAATAGTATTACAACGAAGGCTGATGGTTGTCTTAGGTCAACCTTAGCTACCGATGTGCATACTCCATGGGTCTCTCAGCTAGTTCCTGCCTTGGTGGTCAGCTCTCCACTGCAAGCATTCTGGATAGGCAGACTACAGTGCTGTAGGTATATCTGATAAAAGTCTAACAGGTAGGCATGAAGTTACCTACAGGAAGTCCACTCATTTGCATGCATGGTTCTGTGCCTGCTGCCTCAGACATCAGTGAGTTTGGCGCTTTCCTAATAACCCTAAAGTTTTCTAGTCTTCCCTGCCTACTCTTAAGCAGTTTTCTGAAGGTCATCCAGCCATCGAAGGGTAAGGCCAGACAAAATTAGAATCCATATTTATATCCAGATTACAAACTTTTAACTTCAATGCCACATTGCCTCTCAAGAGATGAGAGTAGAGAAAGGGTGCAATTTTGAAAACTGTAACATCAATAAACTTAGGAACTTGATATATCAGATAAAAGACAAAAAGTATCAAAGAAAATTATACAAGCATCTGTTTTTTAATTGAGTGACACTGGTGAATGATGCTAAGATTAACTGAGGCTGAAAATAAGAGATTTTGAGTTTGGAAATAGAAATGCTATGTAGTTGAGCTTGGTACCTCTTAATAATGTCTGAAATATATTCTATTGTTGGGAATGCAGGGCCAGGATTTTTGGTTACAATTGCATAGCCATATCTGTAGTGAGTACTTAGCAAATGCTTGTATAATAAAATTGATCTACAAATAAATCATTTCTGAATATGTTTATAAGCATTCCATTTTTCCTACTTCTAATTTGTACCACCTCACTCAGATGGATATATAGTCAAACATCAGTGTAAAAAGGAGAGAGAAAATAAAACATCTCCACTGGAGCAGGCATATTCAGATGAACATGTAGCTAATAAATAGCAATGATGAAATCCTTTATTTTCAAAAGACCCATTGGTTATATGTTTTACCTGTATGATTTTTTTTAAAAAGTCAAATACAAATCATAAATATTTTTATTTCTTTATCAGTATTTTCAGTTATCTAACTAACAATTAGATCATCTCACAAGGTAGTTTTTCAAGTGCTTTACATATTTTTCCCTTAAAGAATTAACTGCAAAGGTCAGCAGCCCTATGATACTTTAGGAATGACAACCAAGTAACAACATATTTCATGAATTCATCTGTTGTCATCCATATACTTTAGTGGCAGAGATGTCAATGAGACAAACAAGAAATGTGCTCTTGGACAGTAGAGTGTTTTCCTAAAGTGTGCTAACTTATTGCAATAAATGAGTCAAATTGAGAAGGAAAATAACTTATTTAGAAGTGAGATGCGTTACCCAAGCCTCAAGAGTAATGACAAAGTAAGAATCTACTACTAATAGCCAAAATATCCAGTTAGTCTATTGCTTTGTCCATATATTCATTTATTCCTGTTATTTGTTATTTAAGTATCATTTATTGATCATCTCCAATGTACCAAGCACTCTACCTGTGCACATTTGCTAAAGTAAAAACAATCCAAAGATAGGGAAAGTCTCCTATCTGTTATATCCCAAGGGAATAGCAGACTAAATGTCTTTTTAGGATGACATAAACTACCCTAGACCTAGAAAAGAGAGGAATAGCAAAAAGAAATGTGACCGCAGGTGTCCTGTGTTGAAATTCACAGAATACATGTAAACGGAGCTTCAGCTGAACATCCAGGTGGCTCTGATAGATTTGGCATTTGGTGGTACTCACAGCTTATTCAGGCAATTAGCAAATAAATTCTCAACCACTGGTTTGACAGTTGTTTTATTCCATTACTTGATTTTAAAGACACTGAATACCTTTGTAGTAAAAACCATCTGAATTCAAATCCTGGTATTTCACTTTCTATCTACATGTCAGTGGTTGAGCTTACTATTACACTGAATTACTTTGTTTCCCCACCCTTAAAATGGTGATGAATATGAACATACTCTACAGTGAAACTCAAATTAGATAGTGAATGCGAAAAGCTGAGCATAGCATGAATATAAGGCAAGTGCTCAAAAAAGGTAATGTATGTTCTTAGCTCTGTTTTGTCATAAGACTGATGCCACTTACCTTAAATATTGTATATATAGCATTTTTGACCAAGGATTTCTGGTGCAGTTTACTTCTGTTTTTGTTTTACCTTAGAATTCATAAGTAGTTAGCTATTTCTAATGGTGTGGCTTTTCACTATTGCTATTTCACCATTTCAGCTGTAATTACTTGAAACAAGGAAGAACTCTGAAGAAAAGACTAGAAATTATTGATTAGTTTGAGTAAATCTTATGTGATCAGTTCCACTTGGTGGGTATATATTTGCTCTGTTTCATAGCTACAAGTTAGAATATAAGCCCAGTGTCTAAATCAGGAATAAATTCAGGTGTAAAAATAAACAGGCAAGTAAAATATAAAACCTAATAGTAGATTTAGGTAGTCTAAGATTCATGCAGTAGTTCAAAAATATTATTATGGATACGGACATTTTATTTCTTTGTGGTCTATTATCTCCTCTTTATTGGCTTTGGGATTCATGTCCTATTGGCTGCTACCGTATAAGTTGGCTACTACAGCTCCAGGCTTTACTTCCGCTTTCCTGATAGAATAATGGCCAAGGTCTTAACATTGTGAAGTTTTGTGTTTCTACTCCAGGAGTATTATCCTCCTTGGCAGTCCTCCAGTTAAATTGTGTAGGTCATATGACCATCTGTAGACAATGAAATTTCAATAATAATTAATTCAGACTAAGAAGTTAGGTTGTGGCTAACCCAGGGATTAGTCCCTCCTACCTGAATTCACGGGGAAGAAAAGCAGCAAATGGCTATTGAGAAAAGGACAGTCTTTCACACTCCACACCTTGGGAGACACTATGTTTGTTTTAAAATTAAGGACAACCATAGCACTTACAAATAGGATGGCCTTAGACAAATTGTTGAGGCTCTTAGAGTATCAGTTTTCTCTTTGTGTAAAACAGAGAAATTAAAATCAATCTGAGAAATCTGAAAGCATCTGGCTCAGTTTCAAAGAGGGTAGCTTCTTAATAAATGTTGGTTACCCACTGTGAGATGTTGGCCAAAGTTTACTTAAACTCAGTTTTTTCATCAGTAACATGGGTATAATAATGGTGAGGCAATCTAGTAAAGCATTCAACATAGCTTCAAAACAGCGTAGCTCAATGACTGTTATTCATGATAATGGAAGATGACGAAGATAATAATCATGAGGTATGCTGGTTAGTCTATTTGTGTGTTCCTTGAGAGCTTAAAGAAAAATATTTGGGCCAAAAATAGCCCCACAACTTTGAAGCCTTGATCTTACAGAGATATTCCTTTAGATCTCAAAAGACTAATCAATGATAATTTTTCATTAAATTCAAAAGTAGCACTGAAGGTAAGCAGCTCTTAATTTTGTTAGCTACTGTCAGCTAGCACTTTAAAAGAGATGAGTGAGAAGTATCTGAGTATTTTCTTTTTTTTATAAATATTTTTTATTATGATGTTGTGGGGTACAGTTAAGGGTTAGGTATACAAATACGTTTCATTCAGGCACCCTGTTGATAAGAGGTGTTTCCCCATACCCAGACAGGTATTTGCTACCGTTAATCCCATCTCCCTCCCCCCCATAGTTTCCCACTACTGTCAGTCATTTTCTTATAGTATTACAAATTAGATGTTCAAGGTCCATTATATAAGTGAGAACATGTGATACTCGGATCTTTGTTTCTGTGAGAGGTCACTCAGTATTATAGACTCTAGTTCCATCCAGGTTGCTGCAAAATTCATGATTTTGTTCTTTTTTATGGCTGCATAGTATTCCATCATGTATATGGACCACATTTTTTTAATCCAGTCCTCTTTTGATGGGCAGCATGGTTGCTTCCAGGTTCTTGCTATTGTGAACAATGCTGCGATAAACATATGTGTGCAGGTATCTTTTTTGTAGAGTGATTTGAATTCTTCAGGATATATTCCCAGTAGGGCTATTGTGGGGTCAATAACTATTTATTTACTGATTTAAAGACAGACAAAAAGATATTCCTTCTCCCCACTGCTCTCCCACCCCTTACTCTGTCTGTAGATGCAAGAAAACTTCATTTACGGAAGCTCTTGTTCTTGTTAAACAGACTCCTTAAAATCTAATTCTTCTCTTATGATTTTAAGAATTTGCTTTAGTAGGCCCAGAAGGACTGGCTTCTGCCTCAGGCTAGACAAGCCCAATTGTCACAGGTTAAGCTCTGTACTGCAATCTTCAACAAGGTGGAACTCAGCAACAGTGGACAAAAGTCTTGAACTCCTAAGAGACATCTGAGATTTTCTCTGTCTCACTTTTCTGGAAGCTCTACAGAATGTTTTGTTGTCACTCCTTTCCCCTGTTCTCCTTTTCTTCACTTCCCAGCAATTATGCATTTTTAAATATTCCAAATGAAAAGACATTTTTCATTTATCACGGGAAGATAGTCTTGCCTTCATGTTGGGGAGCTCTGGAAGCCTGGGAGTTTGATGGAGGATTTCTCTAAGTAAAATTTGAGAATCAGAAAGGATCCCTTAAACTCCAAGCTCAGCTGCCCAAGACTTCTAAAATAGGAGGAAGAGCCAGATGGAGTGAAAAAAAAAAAGGTAGCAAGAAAAATTAAGGCACTTGGGCTTTCTAATGTCCTCAATCTGCTTCTTGTCTTGTGTCCCCTGTTTAGTTTTCATTAACTTCTACTGTCCTCATCCCTTTCCAGGCCTGCAGCCCAAATGCCTGCCAAGTTTGTCAATTCTATTCCAGAAGATCTCTCAAACCCCATAGCATTGCTTCCTGGCATATCTACCTTGGTTCAGGTATAGAAAGAACTGTTGTGATAGCCCCAGATCATTCTGCTGGCACCAAGGCCCCACCCTGATGAGATTCATTGTCCTGCATGTGCAAGATTGTTCCCTGCCCACTGTTCCTTAGCACCTTCCCACTGACTACACAATTGAGGCTGCTGAGCACTACATGTAGGGTTTATTGTAATACGGCCCTGGCTTGTTCCTCCAGGTTTATCGCCTTCTCTTTCCTCATCTTACACTTAGCAGCAGCCACTCTCATCTTTCTGACATGACAGGACTTCCCATGCCTATTGGTTCTATTAGAATCTTAGGACGCTATTGGCCTCTTGGTTCCAGTGATCACCAAACCCCAAATTGGAGTCATTCTGGGCACTTTTCTTTATCTAACACCCATATCAGGTCCATCAGGAAATAAGATGACCTCTGCTTTCAAAATATGTGCAGAATCTGAACTTTTCTCAGGGCCAGAGCAACAGCCCTAAGGTGGGCTCCCCTGTTCCCACTCCCCATTCCCTGTACAATCCATATCTGCTTGGCCCTCTCCTGCACATCTTCCCCCTGTATGTTTCAAGGTATCCTTCTCAACAAACCCAGACTGACTGACTGACCATCGCATTTAAAATTGCAACCCTGCTCCAGTCCCCACATTTCTGATCTGCTTACCCTACTTTACATTTTCTTATCTCCATAACACTTGTCACCTTATAACATCTTATATAACTATTTATTTATGTTTATTGTTTATGACCTGTCTCCTCACCTCCCACCTTGGGAGACTATAAACTTCTGGAGGGTGGGAATCTTTGTGTTGGTTGACTGAAGTATCGTGAGGGAAACAGACATGAATTTTTTCTTTAACCCACATTTTTATGATGCTGACCACATGCCAGGCACTATGCCAAACATTTGTCAAACAACTTATTTAATCCTAACAGCAATCCCATAAGGAAAGTTCAATTATATCCACTATACAGGTGAGGAAACGAAGAGCATGGGGAGGCACAAAGTTGCCAGAATGCATAGCTGTTTAGGGGCATAGCCAGGATGCAAACACAGGCAATCTACCTTCCAGTCCTTTCTCTTCACTATTGCACTATTTGGCCACTGATTATGCTATGCTGAATGAAGGAATGAATGCTTTTGGAGTCACTACCCTTTTTCTATTCAAGAAGAGTTAGCTTCTCTACCTAAGTACTTACTGTACTGTATTATAACCCTTCACCTCTAGGCTATAAGCCCCTTGAGAGTGAGGACCTAGTTCAGGAACTTGCCCACCAGAAGACACTCATCAACACTCGTTGGCCAAAGTGAAGTTGAAAGAGAGAAGTGTGATGAATTGTTTGTAGTGTGAACTTTAAAGACTATGGAATTCTAAATACTCCAAAAATTGGAGTCAGCTAACCCCAGTATTTTGGGAGGCCAAGGCTGGAGGATTGCTTGAGCCTAGGAGTTCAAGACCAGCCTGGACAACAAAGCAAGAACTTGACCCTATAAAAAAACTAGTTGGGCATGGTAGTACTGGGACGGTGAGGTGGAAGAACTGCCTGAGCCCAGAAGGTTAAGGTGGTGGTGAGCCACAATCATGCCACTGCACTCCAACCTGGGTGACAGTGAGACCTTGATTCAAAAAAAAAATAAATAAGATCCAGGAACTGTGAGAAGGAGATTTGCTAGTCATGTAATATATCTCAAGCCTAGGCAAAAAAAATAGTTATTAAGGGAATTAATAGTAATAGTCTGAAATTATTCTTATTCATATTAATTATTTTTTTCATAATGATAATGTTGAAATCGTGAGCCAGGACATCTTACATCCTTGCCTATGCAAAGGTGTTATAGTTGGAGATTAATCTTTTAGATCTTTTTTTTATCCATTTTCCTCTAGCTCTCTTCTTTCTTTCCCTTTTGCTGTCTAATATTGATGCATTGTACTTCCATATCAGATCAAAAGCATATGGGATTTTGAACTTATTGACACTGTTCTGTTAAAAATTACATTTAGAAGCATGTTAAAAGGTCACTTCTCTGGTTACTTATTTCTTGACACTTCGCTAGCACGGACTGTAGCCTTGGTTCATTAGTCAAGGATATTAACAGCCAGGGTTCGGCTTTCTGAGGTCACATGATGCAGTCTGGGCCCACACACATTTCTAAGGCTTGTTAGAGTCTTTATTCTTTAAGAATTTTCCATTAATCTCTGCCCAAGAAGTGCAATAATAGGTTAGTTAGTCATCAGATACAAATCAGAATCATTTCTACAAGTACCTTTAATAGCATTCATTAGTTCTGTGCTTATGTTTTAAGGGAAATGAAGGTGGGGGAGGAAAATGTCCCCTTTCCCATACAGAACTTTATCCCTCTTCAAGAGCATCTCATTTTGGAATCATTGAAATTAAGACACAGAGAATGTGCCAAATCAAATGCAGAAAATGTGCTTTTCCTGTGGAAATGAGGGCTTCTCCAATCCTGAGTTCTTTTTCTTTTTTTTTCCACATAGTCATCATCTTTGATCATTATCAGATTTTACAACTCATTGTTCCCTTCCAGTCCACAGGGTGAGAGGATCATGTAAATGGACAGGCAAACACTTGGATTACAGAAGGCGCCCGATATTAATAACAGCAGTGAAAAATATTTACCTAACTTAGATAGATTGTGTGTGTAGATAGGGTGTGTATGTGTGTGTGTGTATGTGTGTGTGTATATGCACATGTGTGTATATCCACCGTCCTCCCCTTGGAAAGGAGATATCAGAAGATCAGGAAATACATTATGCAATTTTGTATGCAATATTAGTCCATTTCTTGGCAGAGACCCAAATCTATTGTGGCGAGAAAGTAATAGATGAACTAACTAGGGACTCAGACTTACTGGCTAGTGTCCAAGAAACATTAAAAAATTGAGTACTGAACATAACAAGTAGGATGGTGCATGCAAATTTAGATGTCTTATTGAAAACAGCACATTTATTAATATATTAGACTTGTAGACGTGAGGGTGTTTTAATACCTACTCAGAAATTACTCATGGTTTGGCTTCACAGAAATATCACTTACCTAAGTGTGAGCTTATAGAAATGGTGCCAGGCTGAGTGATCATGGCAGGACTATTCTAAAGGAAACTGGAATGCCAATAGTTAATAAAACCATATTGTACACATAAAAATTTGCTAAGAGGGTAGATCTCATGTGAAGTGGTTTTACCACAATAAAATAAAATTTTTTAAAAACCCGAGAATTAAGTAAAATACATTATTGTCATTGTCAAGCAATCATCTTTCTTCTTAGTTCTTAATAAGCTACTTAACACTAGTTTATTGAATGCCTACACCGTGTCAGACTCTATCCAAAGATACTGGGAATATCCAGATAAAGTAAAGAATATTGAAAACATTATTATACAGAAACAATAGTTTTGTCAGATTTATTATATTTGTATTTATATACAGTAAAAAATGTGCCATTGTAAAATGTACAGTTTGAGTTTTGACAAATGTATTCAGACATATAAACAACACCTTAATCAATATACAGAATATTTCCTTTTTTTAATTTTAAATTTTTTATTTTAAAGATGTGGGGTACAATTCAGGGTTAGGTATACAAATTTTCATTATGCAAGTACCCTTGTTGATGAGGTGTGCCCCCTTATTCCCCGGCAGATTCCCACTATTGCCAATCCCATCCCCACCCCTTGGCTGTTTCCCACTACTGCCAGTCCTTTTCTTATAGTATTATGATAATTATTCAAGGTCCGCTTATGAGTGAGAACATGTGATACTCGGTTCTTTGTTTCTGTGATATATCACTCAGTATTATAGACTCTAAGTCCATTCAATTTGCCGGGAAATTCATAATTTTGTCCTTCTTTATGGTTACATAATATTCCATGGTGTATATGTACCATGGAATATATATATATATATTTCTTTTTTTTTTTTTTTTTTTTTTTTTTTTTTGCGTTAGAGTCTCTCTGTCGCCCAGACTGGAGTGCAGTGGCCGCTCCCGGCCACCACAGCCTCGACCTGCTGGGCTCCGGCGATCCTTCCGCTTCAGCCTTCCAAGTAGCCGGAATTACAGGCATGCGCTACCACATCCGGCTGATTTTTTGATTTATTGTAGAGATGAGGTCTCGCTGCCCAGGCGGGTCTCGAACCCACGGGCTCAGGCAATCCACTCACCTCAGCCTCCCAAAGGCGCGGGATTACAGGCTGAGCCACTGAGCCCGGCCATATTTTTTTTAATGCAGTCCTTTTTTGATGAGCAGCACAGTTGGTTCCATGTTTTTGCTATGGTGAACAATGCTGCAATAAACATATGTGTGCAGGTATCTTTTTCATAGAGTGATTTGAATTTCTCTGGGTACATTCCTGGCAGGGGGATTGCGGAGTGGTATGGAGGGTGATTTTTAGATCTTGTGGGAATCGCCAATCTGTTTTCCACAGAGGTTGTATTAGTTTACACTTCCACCAACAGCGTGGAAGTGTTCCCTTTTAGCCACATCCTCTCCAGCATCTGTTGTTTTTTGAGTTATGAATGATGGTCATCCTAACTGGAGTTAGGTGGTATCTCAGTGTGGTTTTAATTTGCATTTCTTTAATGACTAGTGAGGCTGAGCATTTTTTTCATGTATCTGTTGGCTGCTCGTATAGCTTCTTTTGAGAAGTGTCTAGTCATCATCCCGAAAGTTCACTTCTGATTCTTCGTAGTTAATGCCTCCCTTATACCCTCACCCCCAGCAACTACTAATCTGATTTTTCTCTCTGAAATTTGTCTTTTCTAAAATGTTATATGTCATACAAAATACAATTTTTTGTGTCTGTTTTCTTTTACTTAGCATACCGGATTCATCTTGTTGTTTTATGCATCAGTAGTTCACACCTTTTTCCCACTGAGTAGTATTCCATTGTCTATACATTCACTAGTTGACAGACTATTGAGTTGGTTCCAGTTTAGGTGACTGTGGGCAAAGTTACTACAAGTATTTGTGTACAGGACTTGTCCACTGTGTGGGCATGTTTTCATCTTTCTTGGGTAAATACCTAGGTGTGGGATTGCAAGGTAATGTAATAAGTATTGTTTAACCATGTAAGAAACTGCTAGAGTTCTCAAAATGATCATACCATTTTGCTTTCTCAACACGATGTATGAGATTCTTAATAGATTCACTTCCTTATTGGCATCATCAGTTATTTTGCTATAAGCTATTCTAACAATGTGTAATGGCATCTCATTGTGGTTTTTACTTTCATTTTACTAATGACTAATAATATTGAGCATCTTTGCCTGTGCTTATTTGTCACCCATGTTCTTCTTTGGTAAAGTATCTGTTTCAATCTTTTGTCCATTTTTGAAAATCAGATCTTTGTCTTTTTATCGAGTTCTTTAAATTTAAACATTCAGTTTCCTTATCTGTTAAATGAAGATAATGCCTACCTTATTGGGGTTTTTTTGTTTGTTTGTTTGGGTTTTTTTGGTGAAAGTAAATGATACACACATACACACACACACACATACACACACACATACACACACACACACAGTTGACCCTTAAACAACATGAATTTGAACTATATGGGTCCACTTATTCAGATGTTTTCCATCTCTGCCTGAGACAACAATACCAACACCAGCACCTCTTCTTCTTCTTTCTCCTCGGCCTACTCAATGTGTAGACGATAAAAACTTTATAATAAACCACTTCCATTCAATGAATAGCAAGCATATTTTCTCCTCCTTATGATTTTCAGAATAACATTTCTTTTCTCTACTTTATAAATCACTACAAAAAGACACTTGCACACACACACATGTTTATTGTGACAGTATTCACTATCGCAAAAACACGGAACCAACTCAGATGCCCACCGAAAGTGAACTGGATAAAAAAAAGTGGGACATGTACACAATGGAATATTATGCAGTAATAAAGAAGACAAAATAATGGTTTTAATGGTTTTAACAGCAAATTGGTTGCAGCTGGAGACCGTCATACTAAGCAAACTATCACAGAAACAAAGAACTGAATACATGTTCTCACTCATAAGTAGGTCTTAAACACTAGTCTCATTAGCACAAGGGTGAGATCAGCAGATGCTGGACACTGCCAGGGGTGGGAGAAAGAGTGAAGGGAGTGGGGTACATGACAGCATACACAACACCCAAATTTCACCTGCATGCAGTCTAGTTATGTAGTGAATCTTCACTTGTACTACAGAACTCCAAAATAAAAAAGTAAAACAGAATACAATATATAATAATATAACATACAAAATATGTGTTAATCAACTGTCTATGTTATCAGTAAGACTTCCTACTAAACAATAGGCTATTAGTAGTTTAATTTTAAGGGAGTCAAAAATTATACGTGGGTTTTTAATTGGGTGTATATGAGAGGCCAGAGCCCCTAACCCCTATGTTGTTCAAGGGCCAACTATATACAAAAATGTGTAGCATAGTGCTGAATTGTAGGTGTCACTTAAGTGACTATTACTCTAGTACAATTATTGTGAGATAGAATTCCTATCCTAAGGTGATTACCATCTAGTTAAAAATCAATACATTTGCCATTCTTTTAGGTAATATTCCATCTCAACCCATTCATCATATTTCTTTATCTTCAACTAGCCTTTGATAAAGTACTAAATGATAACTAGACATTACATGGCAATAGATAATACAATAATTCCTCTAGGACTATCTTTATTGTTTAAAGACAGAAATGTCGTCCAAAATCTAGAGGAATAAGACCATACTGGTTGAGGGATGGGTTAATGGAGTTGATTTATTGTAAGATGACTTTGAGAGTTGACTTTTTTAAAAAATTGGTACTTATTGGGTACAAATGGTATTTTAATACATGCTTGCGTAGTTATCAAATTAGAGTAGTTAGGATATTTATTGCCTCAAATTTTTATTATTTCTTTGTGTTGGTAACATTTCAAACCCTCTCCTTTACTATGTTGAAATATACAATAAATTATTAACTATAGTCACCCAGTATACTCTTCTATTAGCACTACGATGTATTATTTCTATTTTGTATCTGTTTATTGGCCATTAGGGCTTCCCTTTTTTAAGTTCTCTGTTTCACTAGTGGTTAGAGAATGCAAATTAAAACAATTATATATTACCATTTGTAACTCAGGCAAAAAATGAAATCTGATAACACAAAGGAAACTTGACAATGTAAGAAAGTGAAAATCTCTGTACCTTATTAATGGAAGTGTTCAGTTGTTGAAATCATTCTGGGGGAAAGTTTGGCAATGATGAAAAACATTGAAGATGTCCATTTCTTCCCACCTAGTCATCTCATTTCCATAAATATACCTTGGATAAATTTTCTCATACTGTAAACAGATCAAGGGTGTATATTGCAGCATTATGAACATGGAAAAGCATTAATCTGTTTTTTATTCTTAATTAATATTTTTGTTTTGTTTTGAGCCAGAGTCTCATTCTGTTGCCCAGGCTGCAGTGCAGTAGCACGCTCCTGATCACCGCAGCCTCAACCTGCTGGGCTCAAGCAATCCTTCCGCTTCAACCTTCTAAGTAGTTGGAACTACAGGCATGTGCCACCAGGCCCAGATAATTTTTTAATTTATTATTGAGATGAGGTCTCTCCAAGTTGCCCAGCCTGATCTCGAACCTGAGGGTTCAGGCAATCCTCTCACCTCCACCTCCCAAAGTGCTGGGATTACATGCATGACCCACTGTGCCAGGTTAATTAATATTTTAAAAAACAATTTCTAATCTCTAATTAGACCTTTAGACTTTTCTTTTTCCAGAGTTACTTTCTCCCGAAAAATCTATCATGCCCTGTTATGATCTAGCCTTCTTATCTGTCATGTTTTGAGAGTATTAGAAACATTCATGAAGGTTTCTACAACCAAAGTAAGTTCTGTATTGTGTATGAGACAATCTGCACTCCACAAGCAAATTTGAAAAAGAGTCTGAAAGAAGTCTTTAAGGAGCAAATTGGGAACTTTAGATAATTTCTTGCTGAAGTGCTTAATATCTAGTAATATGAGTACTTGAAATATCTTTGAAATGTCAGTTGGGAAAAGAAAGAATTATGTTTTCTAGAGTATAACCTTGATTCACTAGAGCCCTCAAATAAAGAGTTTGCACCCTCTGGTTTCCTTTTCAGAAAGAGGAAAATAATCACACCATAAGTTCATGTTAAGTACTGGTCCAAAAATACATCAATATACCTTTAGAAACATGTTCTATAAACCCATATTTCCCTATGGAGTATGAGATAATGATTATTGGCATTAGTTTAATAGTAAGCTTCAGGTCTTGAAAGCACCTCAATGATTAAACAGATTTGATTTTTCTCAATATGCTAATTAAACGGAATTACAAAAATTTTGAATAACATAATTTGAAACAATAAATACTAGATTGGGGGGAGTTAATTCCAAGTTATCAAGAAAATTCTATACATATCAATTTAGCACAACTTTGGAAATGTAGATAATATGCATCTCAGCAAGGTCATCAAACTAATATACCCATACATTGCTAGAAACAAAATATACTGTGAAATATTATCGCTATGAAGCAGAAAATGTGCATCCTATTTCACCCAATAATTCTACTTGCATGGCAAATAAAAAGGGACAAGTTATAATTTTCAAATATGTTTACCGCAATATTGTATTAAATAACAAAACGTTATAAAGAATATAATAAGTCACAATATAGTATTGCTTAAATTATTGAGGATATCGAATTATTTGAATATTATACTACTCTTCAAAAAGATAAACTGAAGAAATGCTGCAACAAAAACAAGTTTGATAGATATAAAATGATCTTTCTCTACCTTCATTAAAATTATGCCAAATATATGAATTTATGTGGACAGAATTTTGAGTGAATTTGGCAATTAGTGGTTCACTTTTATAGGTATTTTAAGATCATGGATAAGGTTTTTTATTTTATTTTTAATGTTTTATTACCTGTACATTTTTATTTTAAAAGAAGAATCTTATATACAACTTATTCCTTGAGTATATTGATTTATTTAGAGCTATGTGTCATCTCTACACACAAAGGCCAACGTTAATGTGAGTTTTCTGCAGATATTTAGAGCAAAATGAATCTATACTCTTAGCAAAGTGCCTACAGTTTTCTTACATAAATCACATCATTTTAAATAGAAGGAATCTTTTTCTTCTTTTCCTCTGGGCTCCAGCAGGTGGGATCACCTACATAAGATATATCTGCCCTAACTTACTCGTTATTACTTCAGTCAGGTTTTCCCTGAGTTTGTGTAATCTGAATATCCTTAAAAACTAAATAAATAAAATTCAGAAAAGCTGGACTTCTGAGCAAAAAGAGTTTTCTTAAGCTCTCGTGGCTCTAATTGTTACATGCAAATTGTTCAATAAATAACGTTGGCCATAAAAAGAAAAGATATTAATTAAGAAAAGGATTTAGGCTGACTCAGTCTCATACATGAGACAAAAGGTTAAGTAAATGCCAAGGCCGCTGTGCCTCTTCAAACAATGAATATTAGTTTTAGAATCATTAATGTCTGCTTAGAAAACAGAGTCATATTGGAGAGTTGTATGCCAAAATAACCAAGGCGAGAGTTATTTCTTTCAATCTGAAGTGAAATCATTCTCCAATCAAGGGCTAAATGTATGCAGTTAAGAGTGTTAGGTAAGACAACAGGGACTGGCATTTTGAATGTGCAGCCAAATTGAGATCATGCCTTTCCTTGAGTATAGTAACGAACAGTTAATACACATCAGCATGTCTGATCAGCTTTGCTGAGGAAAAGCAGGACTAACTAGGGGCAGGAAGCCATTGTCATCTCTGATGTGAGAACAGCAGAATCCCAAGAACAGGCCAGTACTGGACATGGAGACATGATCAAGACATGATCAGGACAGCCATCAGCCCATAGTCATGTGGGATTTCTTTACAGCAGAAAAAATATATGTATCTGCAATTCAAAATATGTTGTGGACTCATCTCAATACCACCAATTAGTCAAACTTGTGATACTATGTGTCAAACTGGAAATTCTGTGAGCCTAACTTTATTTTGCAGTGAATCTCTTCACTAGGGTTATGCTTTAATCATTTTTCCACCGTCTTGTCAGGAAGGTGCTCTTGTCAGGGATGTGAGAAGGAAGGAAAGCTTTTGATGTCACTTGCAGTTTGGAAAAGTTTACAGGACTGAGTTATGTTTCTTCCACTTCTATTGAGTTTTCCAAATACCTTATGGGATTCCAATGCTTCCAAGCAGCCAAAGTAAGCCTTTTAACAAGAATACCTTCCAAACACAGATATAAAGTATTCATATTTACATATCTGGAGAAGTGAAATATACATTCAAATTCTAAATTTTAGAGGGGTAGTTCTGGTGATAACTTATTTTATAATTATTGCTAATGTCCATTTTTATGGAAAACATATTAAATATGCAACTTGTTTGCCTTAAATCCCTGGTGTGTGTAATGCCCGTGGTATTAAAAACAATCAAGATTCAACAAATGACTTTTGCTTCTCCTTCTACTTCTCTGAATGTCTACATATGTGTATTCATTTAAAAGACAATTCAATACACTGCATCTAATGCATTTACTTTTATGATGCTGGAATCAGATTTTTGTTTAGCTAAATATGAAAAATAAAACCTGTAATTTTGGCTTGAACCCGTTAGTAATTAAAGTGGATCCTGAAGTGTATATTTTTGAGTTTGAAGGATTCCTAAAATGGGGCAATAAATATGGATGGAAAGTGATGTGACAGGAGCCAAAGGAGGGACATAGTTAGGTGTCAGCTCCTCAGCTACTCCCACCAGGTCCTGCCCTCATTTCTCTACCTTGAAATCAGCTCATACAACCTGCCTTCGTTCTGCCTCCTCTAGGACTTTATTCACTTCACAGTAGTATTTCAGGAGATTTAAAAAAAAGTCTAAAGAAGCAAATCAACAATATAAGTGTCTGTTGGTAAGATATACATAATTTAATATGAAATAGTTTAAATATCTTTAAAATGTCATAAAACTTCAGAGTATTGTTAGTTTCTATTCTTGAAATGGCTAATCGTGAATTTGATGGAGACTGTTCTTTTTCTTATTATAAGGCATTTACTGAATGCTTAATTCAAGTACCATAATTTCAACATATGTGTGTGTGGGTAAGCACTATGTAGATAATGTATATATACACCCTATATATGTGTGCATTATGTATATAAAAATATATGTATTAAAAGTATATAGTAATACATACATATACTTTAGATATATATGTTTATATATATAAAACTCTTCTAGTGGATATACATAGATTATGTGTGTAAATGTGCATAGATACATACAACACACACACACATATGGATGGGGAGTGAAGTCCCATGTTGTGTGTGTGTGTGTGTGTGTGTGTGTGTGTGTGTGTGCGTGCACACATATGTTGGACGAGATCAGGTGTGTTCAGGGTGATATGACCATAGACTGTGTGTGTGTGTGTGTGTGTGTGTGTGTGTGTGTGTGTGTGTGTGTGTATACCTTCCAGACAGTGTAGAACTGAAGGGAAGAATTTTTCCTTTGAAGACATCTTCTGAAGTAGCTGACAAGCCATGGAACTGATGGGTCATAGACAGGATAGCCCTATATTGAGTTCCTTTTTAAAAAGTCTTCTGGGTTGAATTTCAAAACAAATTGTTTCTATACTGAATTATCTTGTAAAAAACCTGTAGCAGTGAGGTCCCCATAGCCATAGAGGTGGTAGATGATGGGAACTTTGTATCAGACAGAAGGTCCTGAGCCCTAGGTTTTATAAAGACAAGTAGGTAAGAGGTGAAGTTTCTGCTGGTCTTCCTCTGTCCTTCAAGGGGCGAGAGTCTTTACGTGGACATGGTTGTATAGACAGTAAGGTCATATGTCAGGATGGGTGAAGGGCGTGACAGGGAATGGGGAACAGTGAGTAAAGTGCAGAGAGGAAAAGATATAAATGTGACAGTATATGTATATATAGAGAAAAATAAACAACAGGAAGCACAGAAGGTGGCAGATGAAGAGGCAGAAACAAACAAAACTAGGGACCCCAATTAAGGAGACAAATGGGATAAAGTATAAAAATATAGATGAGGTTGGAACAGATCCAAAGTAAGAGAATGTGAACTCGGGTGGGAAAGGGAAATACAGAAAAGAGGAGAGTAACAGGCTTGAGGTAAAGACAAATTCAGAGAAACTACATCAAGAGAGATAGCAAGTAAGGATAAAGGGAACACTGTGAGGGCACTGGAGATGTTAGTGGCATCAGGGAAGTCAGCAAAAAGAGCACAGACATTATGGGAGGTGAAAAAAAGAAGAGGAACTCAAAGAGGAAGAAGAAATTCTATTTTTAATACAAAGCAAAATAATTGCATCAAAACTCCCCTTTACTGAGAAAGCACAGGTGCCTAGAATGGGATAGAAGTGAGGGAAATGGAAGCATGGATATTAGGTGTCTCTCCTTTTAGAAACCCATCTTGAGAAACACCAGTTTAATGCCCAAGAACCAACTACCACAAAACGAGGAAGTTACATTTAAGTACTGAGTGTTTGGAGGGGACAGTCAATGTTACAGGAGTTTGGAGGCAAGAGAAGACCATCTCGACAAGAGACATTGGTAAAACTTTGACTTAAAAGCCTTGAGCTGAATTTTGAAGGAGAAGCAACTCTCCACAATAGATGTTCTACACTGACACTTTGTCTCTCTAACCCTGTTAATAGGTTTGACACTGTAAGGGAAGTCTGGGACTCTGACCGCCATCACCGCTCATGTACCTACATGGCTCTTCTTTGACCTGGTCCTGGTTTTAGATGCTGCAACCCCGCTCCCAAATGTATACGTCTCTTTTATACCTCTGTGTTTATGGCAATAATACTACCTCCTATACCAATTTTATCCTTCTTGTGCTACCCAAAAAACATCTTCATCCATAAATCATCTACTAATCTTTCTAGGTCTAGGTCAAACACCACTTCTAATTAAATGAAATTAATTAAAATACTGCATTTAAAGTCTCTGGAATATTGTCTAAACATAGAAGGCCACAAATGGGTGCAAGTACCCAATTGTCTGTAAGATACAGAGAATTGGCCCATTCAGTCTTAATTCCACCTTTCTTCCATTTGAAGGGGATAGAAAACTAAAAGTGCATCCCAGTTTTCCTGGTAGCTAGAGTTCAATGTGAATTACATTTAGCCAAATTTATCCCTGTGAGACTTTAAATGTAGGAATGAAGTGGAGGCAAGCTCCTTGCCCCTTTGGTTATTTCTACAGAAAGAAAAGACCCTGAATGCATGAGGTTCTTCTCTGGTGATATTTCTTGTCAATTTTTCAGTTTCTTAAATGTGCTGACAAGCTCTTGGGGTGGTCATAATGGAGGCTTCAGCTTCTTAATTCCAGTTCCACTTCTAGCTTCAGTGGCATCCTTAGAGGAATATCTCCTCTGGAGGGCTCAAATCATTCTAGGAGATATTCTTGATGGCTCAGTTTGGAACTTGAGCTTTCAATTATTTCATCAATTTTTAAGCACTCAGTTCCCTGTATTAGATTATTCCAACTTAAAATATTCTGAGCATTTTTTGTGTCCCCTGCTGAAACCTGAATGATACAAATTCTGATACAAAGAGGCACAGAAAGCTGGGCTCGGTGGCTCAGCCTGTAATCCCGTGCTTTGGGAGGCTGAGGTGAGTGGATTGCCTAAGTCTGTGAGTTCGAGACCCGCCTGAGAAACTTGGTGAGACATCATCTCTACAATAAATTTTTTAAAAATTAGCTGGGCGTGGAAGAGCGCCTGTAGTTCCAGCTACTTGGAAGGCTGAGGTGGGAGGATCACCGGAGCCCAGCAGGTCGAGGCTGTGGTGGCCGGGAGCTGCCACTGCACTCCAGTCTGGGCAACAGAGTGAGACTCCAACTCAAAAAAAAAAAAAAAAAAAAGAGGCACAGAGGGTTGGAGACTTGTAAGGCAACAATAATACATACATTGTTGTCATAGTTAAGTATATATGGACTACATATGTTTTCTTAGGCTTTTATGCTGTAAGTCCCTAGTACCTCATAATACAGTGATCTCCAATCTTCTTGGCATCAGGGACAGGTTTCATGGAAGAAAATTTTTCCATGGACGGGTGTGAAGGGTCAGGGAAGAATCATCAGGCATTAGATTCTCATAAGAAGCATGCAACCTAGATCCCTCACATGCACAGTTCACAACAGGATTCGCACTCCTATGAGCATTAATGGCACCGCCGATCTGACAGAAGCAAGCGTTCTGCTTGTCTACTGCTTATTTCCTGTTGTACCGCCCAGTTTCTAATAGGCCACAGACTGGTACCGGTCCACGCCCTAGGATTTGGAGACCCCTGCCATAATATATAGCACATGGTGTCAAATACACAGTAGGATATCCACAAAAGTGAGTTAAATGACTGCATTCAGTTCTCCATGTAGGGTCCCAAGTAGCATGGGGATTACCGACACATTTTACTTCTTGTTCTTCTCTTGAACTATTCTCTCTCTACTCCTCAACAAACAATTAGATGGGGAAAGTAAAAAATTCTTACACACTATGCTATTTCCAATTTACCAACACGATTCTTAGTCACACGCTTTAGCATCCAGGTTAGAGGTGGGATGGAGAGAACAAAAGCCTTGACTTGGTGTGTACTTGTGAATTCTGATTATCTTTGAGATCCTCTCTCCAATGACCACAGCTACTTCAGATTGGGATTTCACATACAACTTTGTTGGTGGAGAATCTTAATGTTGATATGGAACAGGTACACACGAATTGGGAACAGAATTTTGATAACAGCGCCAATATAATGAAGTATTAAAATTATGTCAAAGGGTTGTATTGTTGTTGGCTATTTCTGCAAGTCTCATTGTAATTTCTGTAATTGATTATATTTATATTTGTAGTTAAAACCTAAACAGAACTAGTAAGAGATTATAAGCTTGTATTGTATAAGCTGCTTCTACCCACAGTCTTGGGAATTTTTAGATGCTGCGACTACTTTGTAATGCAATCATTATTTTCTTCAGGTTTCAACTCTTAAGTAGTGAATTTATGTTTGTTTTCTTAACCCAATCTGTAAATTATATTGTTCTAAACCATTGTAAAAAAAGTAAGCAGTAAAATATTTGTTATTATTATTTTTCTTTTCACTATGTTACAAATTTCCTGGATATCCCAAGTACTTGCCTAAGAAAGGCAAGAAGAAGGTACTGAAAGTTGAGAAACTTAGCTCATTTTAACACAGAAACAAGAAACATGGTAGCATATAAAAAATGCTACTTCTTAGTCTTATAAATGAGTTTTAAATGTATGACCTAGAAATGTTTCTGAGACTCCCTCTATTTCTCTTCTTTCCATGCTGTACAAGTTCATATTATATTCAGTAAACTTAAACAGCCACTTTGAAAAGATGTATTTGGGTTTTCCCCAAATACCCCAATGTCTCTGATGTGTAGATGCAAATGCCATTAGAAGAAGATATGTAGAATGATTTGAGTTTCTCCTGGTGTATTCCCAATAGGGGAATTGCTGGGTCATATTGAATGTCAATTTCTAATCATTCTACAAAAAAGGTGCCTGCACGTGTATGTTTGTTGCAGCACTATTCACAATAGCAAAAACATGGAACCAACCATGTTGCCCATTGAAGCTGGACTGGATTAAAAAAATGTGGTATATATACACAATGGAATATTATGCAGCCATAAAGAAGGATAAACATATAGACTTTGCAGCTACTTGGATGGATCTAGAGTTAATCATACTCAGTGATCTATCACAGAAACAAAGAAGAGAGTACCATATGTCCTCACTCATAAGCAGACCTTGAACAATTATAATACTATAAGAAAGCGATTGGTAGTAGTGGAAAACTGTCAGGGGAGGGGTAGTGGGATTGGCAGTTGAGGGAAACTGCTAGGGGAGGGAGGAGTATGCCTCATTAACAATGGTAGCTGTTGGGAGCTGGCCACGGAGGCCCACTGAGCGTTAGGGATCAGGAAGGGCCGTTGACCCCGAGACCACTAGGTTGTGTTCAGGAGCTATTGACCCCATTTCCTCCCCCTTTCTACTCAGCACTAATCTGATTAAGCTCCTGTGAGCTCAAAACATAAAAACTTTGAGACTGGGACGAACACAAGCTAACTTTAGAAGCTCATTGCTCCCATTCTTCCACAAACTGCAGTTTTGGCTTTCACATAACTTATAATTCAAACTTGTGTCACATTTAAGAGCCTAGTATTGGTCATAGGCTTCTGGGTCATGATCTTAGGATATATTGAAGGTGTAAATTGTAGAATATAGTTTTAGAAGACAGCCATTTTGTTGAAAGAATGCGGCTGGGTTACTTGCAGGTAGCCCACTGTGAATGTGACTGGGCCACATTCCAAACATTCTGGGATGGGCCACTTTCGTTTGTAAAGTAAATACTTAAGCTTCTATAGAATTGTTTAACCTGACATAAATCAATCAGCTTAGGATGAAAAAGGTTTATAGAATATGTCAGTCACAGATTAGGTTATCCTTTGTTATGGGATTTTAAGATTATCGTATGAAAAGGGTTTAAAGGCAATCATTGATTAAGTTTTCATGGATTAAGGTTTCTGGTGGGTGGGGGATGCCCCTCCCATATCTGACTTTGTGTATAAAAGACCCGTTGTAATTCCCAATAACACACATCACTTCTGCACTAGACCGGAGTCCAGTCTCTTTCTTTCTCTCTCTCTCTCTCTCTCTTTCTCTCTTTCTTCTTCCCCCTAATCACCGATGCCGTCTCCACCTTTGGGGTACCCTGAACCCGGCTGGAGCTGGTCTCTGGCAGGTACCTGCATAATCAGCGTTTGTATACCTAACCCTGAATTGTACCCCACATCTTTATGATAAATAAATTTAAAAATTAAAAAAAAAAAGAAATGAAAAAAAGAAGAAGATATGTGATACTTTAAGTGCTTTGACATTCTAGGAATGTTGATGTCATCAGTATTTAACTGACAACTTCTCTAGCTCAAGTCTTAATTTCTTGATCTCTTCTCTTAGTGAGGGCATTACTGGCATTTATCAGTATTACATCCTTTTCCTTAACCAAAAATCTATATTTATAATAAAGATTCAAGAAATATCAGGTAGTGTCAACCATTTCCAGTTGACTCTTGTTTCTTTCACAAAGAGTCTGAGCCCATCAAAAAGAAGCCAGATTTTTAAAAAACAATTTTTTTTTTTGAGTTGGAGTCTCACTCTGTCACTTAGACTGGAGTGCAGTGGCTGCTCCTGGCCACTGCAGCCTCGATCTGCTGGGCTTCCGTGATCCTTCTGCCTCAACCTTCCAAGTAGCTGGAAAGCTGGAACTACAGGCACGTGCTACCATGCCTGGCTATTTTTTTTTTTATTTATTGTAGAGATGAGGTCTCGTCAAGTTGCCCAGGCATGTCTCGAACCCGCGGGCTCAGGCAATTCACTCACCTCGGCCTCCCAAAGTGCTGAGATTACAGGTTGAGCCACCAAGCCCGGCAGAAACCAGATTTTTTTAACCAAGGAGGTGCCCAACCTACCGACAAGTGAAATATACATTTTACTTGTTAATTCATGTTTTTACTTTCCATGTACTAAACAAAAGGATTATTGAGATAACGAAGTATAACCTCAGCCTTTGAGAGCTCCTAGTCTCGTGGGGGAGATAAACACATGAACAAAACCTGTCCTGCTGAGGGATGCTTCCTGCCACCAAGGCATCAACAGTGCCTTCTGGGAATACTGAAAAGGGGTAACCTGAGGAGGAGCCCTGAACATACTCTCAGTAAATATGCAAACTTCTCTCAAGATGTGTTGCAGTGGCAGTGGAGGACAAGTTGATGTCATTATATTCCTTTTAGAGAGAGAAAAAAAATCCTGAGATGCAGGAAAAAATGGAAGTAAACTTTTCCACAGCCATCATACAGAGCTGAGATTAGAACCGTTTCTGATGGCACAGTGACTCAGCCCAGCAAAATAGATGTGCTGTTCCAGCACTGCTTGGCAAAAAGCCCTCCCTGCCATGAGTAGAAAAGATGTTACATTTTGCTTCATATTCAAAATATGTTATATAATCAAGTATGAATTCACTGATGCCATGTTCCTCACTTCATTTCAGACACCTAAGAAATACCTGAAAGTAAGTTGTGGGCAAAGCATCACCTATATTTTCTATGTGGCTTTTTTCTTTACAAAGTCAGCTATTCCTCTTGACTTCTCTATTTGTGTTAAAGTGGCTACTGTTTCTCTGCTATGCAGAATCAAAGGATCAGAATCAACTGCAAGGCCTTTTTTTCCTCCTTTCATTCCTATCTACTCAGAGCCTAAGGTTTACCCATTTTTCCTGAATGTCACACATCCATATATCCTTTTCTGTGCTCTGTCCCACCATTCATATCATCGCACTCACTCTTCCAGTGGCATCCCACCTGCCTGTCCATTTCTAAGCTTTTCTGATGAATAATTCAGACTTGTCTTCCTATACGGCTCCTGTTATCAATTTACCACCCACCTGAATCCCAAAACTCTGAAGTCTCTCCTCTGCCTAAAAGAAAATAATCTTAGCTTGACCCCCATGACCTTTCTGGGCTCACGCTCACAGGTCCCCTTCTCACTCCCTGACCCAACCAAGTCACATCCTAACTGTTGCTAAAATTCATGTGAACTTCCCATATCTTAATTTTTGCTTGGGTCATTAACCTTCCCTGGCTTGTCTTCTTCTTTGTATTAACTTTTTTAAACCCCACCTTTGGCAAGGTTCCACTTCAGCCTCTTGAAACCTTTCTTGATCACTCTAACTAGTCACATTTTCTTTCTAGTCTGAATTCTCAAAGGCTGTATAAGCCATTCCCCTAATTTGACCTTTACTATAACAGAGGTGGTAGGGAGACATTGTATCTTCATGCCTGTGTATCAAGTCTTATCAAACATTTATTGAAGCCCTAATACATGACAGTCATTGTGAGACATGCTTTACTTATACAATCTTAATAAAACCTTGCAAAAACCTTATGAGTTAGTTTCCCGTTTTTAGATGAGAAAACTAACGTCTAGGGAAGAAAACTCCCTGAAAGACCTAGAGCAACATGGTTAGTGAGTATCTACTCTGGACAGGAGCCAGATAGTGGATCCATTCAGTGTCCATTGTGATATTATACTGCATGCGTCTTGACAAAAAGGACTGCGCCTAAGAACTCATTAGAACCCACCAGTGTTAACATATTGCAGATCCTCCGTGGATATGTATCGATTAATGGTTTTGTTGTACAGGTGCTCTGTAACCTGTGTTTTAAAAGAGAGAATCATCATGGCATATAACCCAACTATAGGCTCTAAATATTCAGCTATGTTTAGAATCTGCAGAAGCCTAAATACAAACCTGTTTTCATCCCTTAAAGGAACTATAAGAAAGCAGTTGTGTCCATCACTGGGAAAGTGAAAATCTTAGAAACCACAGCTATCAATGAGAAAAGGGGACTCAATATGTCCTCACCATCAGATTTGGGATGAGGGGATCAGCATGAGTCCTCCAGTTTACGCCTTGACATGGAAGATAGTGACACCAAGACTGCGAATTTGCATCATTCTTCTCCATGGGGTTTTGTCCTCTACAAAAGCCTTCTGCCATTTTGCTCTAACACAATTAGGTACTACCAAGTGGTCCTCATAAGTGGTCGCACATCATGTAACCACAGTGCCAGAGGCAGTGAGTGGCAAATCCTCTTGAGACAGGGCTCCTTTGGATATAGAAAAGTCTTCATTATAACCAGGTTAGAAATAGGAGAGTTGAGCAGCTAAGATACCTCAAAACACTGAACAGAGATATGACTTGCTTTAAGTTCAAAAAGTTCATGTCTGCACAGCCAGTGATTAAGGAAATTTTTCATAAACCTCAGAGGTTCTGTGAAGATTTTGGCTTCTAAGAATGTCAGTCTCTGTGATGAAAGATAACTCGAGTCAGGTTAAAGAATAATGTTTGCATCTTAACTGTGTGGGTTCAAGAAGCTGTACCCCACTAGAGTTAGCTAATATTATGCAAGCTTTGAAAAGAGAGATGTTTTTGTGACTAGGATAACCTAGGGAGAATAAAAAGTCTGATTTGATGAAAAGCCTCTGGTAAAATTAGAACCTGCTTCTATGCTTATTCAAAGAAAATGGAAAGTAATGAAAATTAAAAGAGTGGCAAAGGAATTTTGCAAAAATCCTGACAAGATGGCAATCTAGAATTCAATAGAGTTGATTTTGTCTTTCTCTATGGTTTCATCAGTTTTTTTTTTCTCTCTTCCTTTCCATTCCTCTTTCTTTCTGTCTCTCTCAAATAGCAACACATGCCTTCTTTCTTGGTAAATTTATTATATTCATAAAAGAAACATTTTCAGGGGATGCATGTAAGCTTTTAAAGAAGAGACTTTGCTTTGAACAACAAGGAAACTATGCACATCAGCACTCCATCAACAAATAGTTACCTGATGCAAACTTCAGTCAAGGTGCCCTATAAGGTTCTGCAGAAAGAGAAAGTGGCTGGTTTTAGACAAGCTTCAAGGATCTAGCCTGACAGATGGCATTTTCCTGGGATAGCATGATTTGGGAGGTGTTTATTGTACCAAAAATCAAGAACAGGATTTGGGATGGGTATCAGAGACACTAACATGTTTACCACAGGGGTCAGGACAGGGCAGAAGCCAGGACACAAGATTAAAACATGTTACCTACAAGAGCATGGACACAGTTAAGAGCAAAGTCAGGAACCATGGAGTTAACCAATTTGACCTAGCACAGCATTCATTAATTGATCAAATGCAGTGAGTGCCATACTCTCTGCTCCCCAGGCTGTGGGGTGCGAATACAGGACAGACCAGGTGGACCAAACCAGACTCTAACAATTTACTGTCTTAAATTCTCAGACCTAAAGTCAAAACTGAGGGCAAAAGAGCAAGAATCAAGAGGGAAAAGCGAGCTATAGAAGTCTTAATGCCAGAAAAACACCATCAGGTCATTGTTGAACCAACCACACTATATGGCAGTCTGCTTATTTCTGAGGATTAATTGTGTTCCTGGGTAGGAACAGGCCAGGCATTCACTCTGACCCTGGAAGCCAGGAGCATCCCAGGTCCCTGAGGACCTTTCCTCTTGTTGCTCAGTCTAGCACACATGAAAGAAATCATGTCATGGAAAATGTGTGAGCTACAGAGATTTCTTCACAGGGCTGGCGTAAGAGGTACTGATCATTAGAAACATAAAGCATCGAGGACAGTGCCTGACAAATACTAACGTCTGCACTGAAATCTTTATCCTGAAGTTATTAATGGGATGATCTTGGGTAAATCACAGTTCCTCTGAACCTCAGTTTCCACATTTGTAAAATGGGTAATCATAATACCTCAGTGTTTGTGCTTGGTCTGTCCTCAGATCTATTCTCTGCCCTTTGCTCTGCTCTATGACTATTTTAGGTTGAAGACCCTGAAAACTGCATTTTTCTGTTTTCTGGCCAGTGGGAGGCGCTAGGGAGGGGGGAGATGGAGGACCAGGGTATGAGAGATTTCTCTCTCTGTCTCATTGCCTTAGATGGCATTTCCAGAAGTAACTGTGTTTCCTCTGTGGTTCCAGTTCTCTCTGGGCTCTGAGAATCCTACCTTTTTTCTTTCCCTGCCAATATAAGCGTGCCTTGCCAGTTCTAGCACTGCCTGTGTTAACAATTCACTGTCTTAAATGCTCTTGTGTTACCAATTCTCTGTCTCAAATCCTTCCTGTTATAAACATTTAGAGGTTTCCTGTTTGGATCTTGACTAATACATCTTCCTCACACGTTGTTGTAAGAGGTAGTGATAATTACAGACACAAAGCATCTAGTACAGTGCCTGGTGAATAGCAAAGAGCCCATACATGTGCCAAATACACATGGAAGTAGAAAAAAGACCTGTTTTATGTGAGCTCCTCCTCTATTTTTGGCTTCATCTCCATTTCTTCATCGCATGCATACTCCACATGATATTTCTTTGGTACCAACACATATATGGCTTCATGTGTAAGGATAGACAGTATTTTTAAATTAATGTTGTATCCCTCTTATGGCCATAAATATTCCTGGAACAGCAGGTCTAGATTAAATGCTTGTTGCTGAAAGAAAGCCTGGATGTCCAAATGTACTTCCCTTTCCACTCTTAGGATAGCCTGTGAAAGTACCCTGTTACCCAGGTGGTCTGAGGCTGGGCCCTCCCTCCTAAGCCCGTGTGATTCTTTTTCACATAGCCTTAGGGGTTTGTGCATGAGTACTGTGGCGGCTGTGACATATGCAGACAACTACCACCGGCCAGATTTTCTTGGCCACAGTGTATGCATCTGTGTGTTCACCTGGAGAAATAAGAGCAGTACATTGTAACTGTTACTTAGACAGGCTCTGTCTTTAGCTCCTACAGGCCACCATGAAACTCTGGGCCCTGCAGCACAATTCATATCTCTTTGCTGCTCAATTTTTTGTTAAAATTCAAAAGTGTGGAATAGGCCTCTCAGTCATCATTTAGCCTCAATGCTTTTTTTTTTTTTTTTCTCGAAAGTTGGGAGTGACTCAGAGATAGCCTTCTGTATCATCTTTGGCACAATACTTAACCTCTTTGAGCCACAGTGGTCTCAGGTATAAAACTAGCACAGCATCATTTTCCTAGTAAGATTCTTTGCAAGATCACAAGTATGTCTAAGCAGCTTAAAAGTCAAGGGGTCCATGAAATAAACAAGTCATTCCATTTGAGCAGATGCAAAGACTCAGATTGATTGGATAGGTGAGATGGAGTCTGAAGACTATAGGACAGCCAGAGTCACTTTGTCTCCAGTGGCCCTTGAGTGACCTTTGTCTTGTTTCTTAGGTCAACTAGAAAACCTGAGATTTAGCACCGTTTTAGCTTCTGTGGAAGCTATACAGTTAGAATAAAATATGACTCTTATCCTCAAGAAAGCTGCAGTTCAGTTGAAGAGGGAAAAGTATAGTTTATCTTCTGTTCTGCTTAGCTGCTTTCAAAAGTCTTCTGCCTTGCAAAGTGGGCCTGTTTCTTGTAAGATGAGGCCTGGAGATCACTGGTAGCCATGATTACTTCTGCTAAACTGTTTCAAATAATAGAGAAAAAAATCTAAATTTGACAATACAAATATATCCCAAGCTAAGTTGGAAGCACCCAAGACAGCCCTCATAAAACTTCATTCTTTAAAGCAGCAACTGAAAATACTAAAATAAATAAACAAATAAAAGCTCATTCCTAAAGGGCTAAGTTCTCTTGGATCGACTTGCCAGAAGGGTCCCATTATAAAATGAGGTATCTTTCCTTTTCCAGTAATTAACTTTTACAAATCTTCCATTTCCCCCCCTTGATGTTTCCTTTGTAAAACCTTGATCTCCAAAGCTTTATTGAAAAATTTCCAAAAGTTTTTCTGGAAAAATTCAGGTCAATAATTTATGAACCCTGCATCTAGTGCTTCCTTCTATCCTTTGATTCTTCCCTACTCTAAATAGGCAGACAGGAAACATTTGCACTGAAGTCAATACCCAGACCATTGCTGTCCATACTGGTCTTACTTTAAAAGAATGTTCTTCAAAATCATAAGTCATACTTAACAAAAATCAAAGGCACTCGGGCTTCTGGGTGTACAAACTATGGAGTCTTTGATTTCTGGGTTCTCTGATTTGGAGATAAGCCTAGGTTAATAAAAATATGGAGCATTCATGCAATCATCAAGACAATTTAGTAGGGGAGGGGAATGGATAAGAGTGGGAGTAGAGCAAATGTATTTTTTCCTTTGCCTGACTCCATAGCATTTTTTTATTTGACGTTTCAGTGATGTGAACTTTCAATGGCTTTCTTTTACCACCATACCACTTTTTCTTTTTCCTTCCTTCTTTCTTTTCAGGTTATTTCCAGCTGTAACATCAGCAATAATCACTGTGGTATTGTTGCTTAGGCAGTTTTGAAGAGTCAGAAGTGAGCTATAATTGAAGAGTTCATTACCAAGATCAGTTGGTTCCCTGATTACAGTGGCAAGGTGAAATATTTATCCTCCCCAAAAAGCTCCCGCACAACCGTTTTCCAAGTCATCCACTTCTCACTCTTTTTTCATTCGAACCCGGATGAGCTTGTCAGCAAAATTAAAGGTATGTCATTCACATCGTGCCTGCATTGCAAAGGACTATAAACCTGCCAACCTCTTTGATGAAATAAAAGGGTTTTATTTATGATTCATGTAGGAATATGAGGTTATTTTTATTCCGTCAGTACACTAATAATCAGACGAGGGCTCGGGAAATGAGGAGCCCACTGACAGGGAAGGTTCTGATAAAGGGGAACCCTCTAGGGTGTTTGCCCCTCTTTGTAATCTCCTTTCTAGTGTGAGGTTATGAGCGTGGCAGAGTGTGAGCCAGCTATAAGGCTTGGCTGCAGGAACAAAGACAGTTGCAATCCAGCAGGACTTGGGATGCCATCCGTTGAAGGGGAAATAAAAAAAAAAAAAAAGCCGTCCCTTCGACGAAAAAAAGTTTTTGCTCAGGCCTCAGGTTAGCAATTTGGAGCCTCCCCAGTTTCCTGTGATGTCTCCAGTTCAAAAGACAGCCGATACTCCAGTCTGCACTCCTACTGGGCATTCTAGCCCAAGTTAAAAAAAATAATAATAATATAAAAAGATAAGTAAAAGAAAAAGAGAGAAAGAAAAGCCAATTGGCCAGGTGCCTTCCATAATCATTAACCATTTGTTCCTACCACCCAATGTCCTTGGTTAAGGTGATCTGACTTAAAGGCAAACAAATGTGGCTTAGTGTATTTCAAAGGACACCCTTGACTTGTTATTTCAAATACTGCCATAATTTGGGGCCCCTTTCATCTTTGTTCCTGCTCTAGGAAGTGCTTGGAAGTTATTTTAATTCAAGTTGGGGGTAAATTCTCATTCCTACCCATTACTCCCATTGAGATGACCTCAAGCAATTCTGAATAAAAAGTTATCACGATGTGAACTGGGCAGCATTAAGGCCTGTGATTTGTTCAACAGTGACATCTTGGCAGAGAAACACAAAGACATGCAATCTACTGAGAATGAAGTGCAAGAAAGTTCACTGGAGGAAGGAAAATAATACTAATCCTTTATTCAATAAGCAGTGAGTAGAATGACATGCTTTTTTTTAAGGTTTAGTAAGTGAAAAGTAAATTTAAAAGGCAGTATCAGTTTAGATGAGGCAGGAATGGCTATCTGTGAGAACTTACAGAGAGATTTGTTTTCATGACAAAGTGTCAATGAATGTTATCTGCCTGTATTTATGTATATGCATCTATATATCTATCTGGAGAAGGCACACTGGCAGGAGGAGTGGTTTGAAAAGTATGGGTTCTGGTTATTTTTCCAGAATCAAGGATTCACTGTTTGCCTTCCTTACCCCATACAAAAGGGCACCTTTTCCAAGAATGTTATTGCACCATTGACTGAAACATGCTTTGAATGACACCAGAACATTCTTCCAGGATGATCTAATCCCTGGAGGTGGCATCTCCAGAAGCAAAACCCCTGGCATCAGTCCAAAGTAACCAAGCCTGAGCCACACATCCTGTGAGAAGGCGTGCAAAATGCTTCACCCCAGGATCTGCCTGCTTGGGCACTCCAATGGCTACGTTTCACCCATCACCTTGTCCTATCAGAAAATCAAGACATAAATATCTCTCTTGAGAGCTTTCTGGTCAAAATAATTCATCTCTTCAGAGAGTGAATCAAACAATATGTTTTTTGTTTGTTTGTTTAGTTTTCAGTGTATAAGGTAAACCCTTAGTTTGAGAGAAATGGCATATCTGGAAGCATCCTTTGCTGGAAGCCTGGTAATTCTATATTCCAGTCCTTGTTCTGCAACTAAATTTTGGTGTGGCTTTAGCAAGTGGGCTTATATTTGCATGACTCAGTTTCATCATATCTAGAATGAGATTCTCTCAGCCCTTTGCTTGACTGCATAAGCAGCAAATGAGATGGTGGATGTGAGTGTTTGGGAAAAGATAAAGCTTGATACAGAGTCCAACTGTTTTAAGTGTGAAATTCTACATTCAGTGAGAGGCTTGTAGTAATATGTGCCAACCAGTTATCTTAGAGCTGGGTTCTAGAAATGATTTCTCATCTAAGATAGGAGCTGTCATTTCCTTTACCACTTTATAGATGGAAAAGTCCTGGAGATAGTGGGATTCAGAGAGGCAATTGTTGAGGTACAGTTGACTCCCCCAGCAAACTTCCAATAGAGAAATCAGTGGCCAAGTGGTCACTGTAAAACTAAAGTAGGGTAAGTCCTGAGCCCTAAATCATTCTAGAATGATTTAGTCTTTAGAACTCAGATATTCCAGGGCCTTATGTATTTTTATTGAAACTTCCTCAGAATGAAGAGTCCTTCATCCAGTTAGTATTAGAGGACTGAAAAAAAAAAATTACTGAGTAACTGAGAAATTCTAGTATCTCTCCAGTCCTAGGATTGAGTTTTAAATGCAGTTTCTTTCACCATGACAGAGAAAAGCCTGAGGTGTAATTGGAAGTGGCCTTGGGCCTTTATTTCCCACAGCCATGAAGCATGCCTCTCATGCCTACCCTAGTGCCAGGAGGTAGAGCTGGTAACTACTCTATCGGCTGTAGATTTCATTCTCATGGAGCAGTGAGGTTCATTATACTCCCTTTATCAGCAGTGAGGTTTACAGCTGAAGCCATAAGAGAGATCCGTGTGAAACATGAGCCGGGAGAGAGAGGCACTGCGCCTCACCATTAATAAGCCCTCTTCTGGGATCCGGCATTAGTGAGATTCAGCGGATCATGGAGCACAGGGGTATCATTTTTACATGATTACTCTAAATTCTTAAACCAGAGGCTTAAGAGAGAGGCTTCTCACAAAGGCAGCCGTGGGAATTGTTGAATGATTGGTACAACACTTGCAGTGGGTTAAACCACTTCAGGTAGCTCCACTTGTGGGGCTTACAATCAGGTATTTAGCAACCTGATTGCCGTGGGAGGAGGAAAGGAAAGAAAGGGATGTCGGGAGGAGAATGGTAAGATTTACTCACTCTGTTAGCCATGGTGCATTTCTTGTTAGCAGGGTCTGTAACTCCACTGTTTCCTCTTTTCACTCCTGCTGGATTTGCTTAGCTTCTCACCAGTTTGGTATTTGGGATTATCTGCCTTTTGAACACTAATGCCATTACTTGTCTTCGAAGACAACTGCACCCTGTCTCTGTAAACTTATCCTCTGCCTTCTCTGCCGAAGTGGGAGGTCTGGTTGGAAGGACTGGTTCAGGCAACTGGGAATTTGCCCTTTCAGTCCAAACATGCTTCCATTTTCTGAAATAACATTCATTTTCAGAAAAGAAAATGCTGATGCTATTTCTTGTTTTTCTTTGATCCAAAATTCCAGTGCCTCCTCTCATCTATCTAGAAGGTCTGTCTGAATGTAACGTGTCTAAATGTGCCTGGATAAAGCTCTACTGGCCTTCTCTGTCCATATATCAAGCGAAGTTTGATTCTACCAGTTCAGAACAAGTCAACACTCAAACAAGGGAGTTTTCTCAGGGGAAATTTGATGCAACCCTCTGCTTTGCCTCTGAACCTGGTCTCAGCACACCTTTAGCATTTGATCTCCAAAGATGCATTTTTTTTTAAATCTGATTGCAAGCAGAAGCATTTTTTGAAGCCCAAAACTCATCCAAAATCATATTGGGTTTTGTGCTGTTCTCTTATTGTTTCAAAGGTTGGTGTCACCTCTTCACAATGAGAGGCTATGCCACTGAAGGACAGGGACTGCACTGTGTAACCCTCTTAAACAAACAGGACTCTGAGCACAGCCCTGGGCAGACATCAGTACAAATTGGGTAACTTCAATGGAAATGCAATTTGTGTTTTTCAGGCTTCTTTCTCCAAAGCCACTGACACTTATTTGAAGCAGTTTTCAAAGTGTTTAAATCTGGGATCTAGATATTCATACAGTTATGGACCCATGTGTCCCTCCAAAATTCACAGGCTGAATCCCTAACCCTCAATGTAACTGTGTTTAGAGATAGGTCCTTTAAAGTGGTAATTAAAGTAAAATGATGTCAGAAGAGTGGGGTTCTCATCCCATAGGACTAATGTCCTCACATGAAGAGGAAAAGACTCTCAGCAGACAGAAGAAAGACCATCTGCCAGGCAAGGACGGAGCCCCCAACTCTGCTGACATCTTGATCTTGGACTTCCAACCTTAGTTCTGTGAGAAAATAAATTTCAGTTGTTCAAACTACCCAGCTTGTGGTATTTTGTTATGGCAGCCCGAGCATACTAATGCACACACCTCATTTTACAAAAGATTCAGAGAGGTGAGTAGTCACACAGTTAGTGGCAGAACCAGGGTTAAAGTACACATTTGTCCTCCCACGCTGGTGCTCATTTTACACTACCACATTAGAGCTATGAAGTATAGAAAGTACTGGAGGTGGGGGGCGGATGGGAATTGGCATATACAAATAAAATCTTTTTTTAATTTTTAGATTGAAAAATATAATTTCTTTAGAATGTAAATTTGAGAGAAAAAGAGAAGATTTGCTTTCTCAAGGTAGGGAAGGGGTCCAAAGCTTAGAAAACATGGCGGCCATAGTTCAAAGAGCCACGTGACCTGACCAGAGTTTAGCAAAGTAATGATCACAAACAAACTCTTTATATTAAGTCATAGTGGGTTTCTTATATTATCTTTTTCTTTTACTTGTCAATTTATCTGAGACACAATGGTCTTTGGAAGCTTACAGACCTGCATATAGTGGGAAGAGAAGGGAAAACTGATGGTTTCCTCTGGAGGTTATATTTCCTAGGAAGTCTAAAAATCAACTACAAGAGTTTTCCAAGGAGCTAGTGTCAAGGACTGCCCACCCAAAGAAATCCTTTGTTTTATTTCTCACAGACTGTACATGTGTATATAATTTAGATAGCTGTTCAGAACTTTTCTCTCATAAAATTTAAGAGGAATTAAAGCTATTAGGACAATAGGGGAAAAACGTTCATAATCCACATCTAAAAAATCTTAAGATGAATCAAATATCTAATTGTAAAAATAAACTCTAAAATATTGGAAGAAAATGTAAGTGCATATATAATTTTAAAGTGGAAGAAGGTTTTCACATGTGAAATTGAAGACGGAAATTCTAAAATAACATATTGATACATTTTTTACCCTATAAAAGTTGATCATACCTGTATAACAATAAAAGCAAACCAGTTAAAAAAAACCACAATTTTTAAATGTCTTGAAATATTTGCAAACACATAGTCAATATATTTGTAAATATGAAGTGAACAAAACGCTAATATAAAGTATAGTCAACAAAGTGTTAAGTGCTAGTGTGACTAGTTCTTCCTACTCAGCAAGAAAAAGACAAATGTAGCAAAAATGTAGTGGGCAAAGAATGTGAATACGCAGTTCATAAAATAAAAACTATAAGTGACAAACATGCAGTAAGTAAAGGGAAAAGGTCCATTTTCCCCTACAAGTCAAATAACTGTACATTAAAACAATCAAAATAGTTTTTAATATCAAAGCATATGGGAATAGTTTTTTTTTTCCATCATAATATCCAGATTGTCAAGGGTGTGTTTCCTCACTTTTATAAAGTGCTGCTGAGAGGGTCAATCAGGAAACATTTCTTGGGGACATTTGGCAATTTATCAAATTCTTAAAATCTATTACCCTTTGACTTGACAATTCTGCTACTAGGAATTTGTCCTTAGGAAATAATTGAACAAGTAAGCATATGTACAGAAATGTTCATCACAGGTTTGTTTATAAGGGTAGGACTATTAGGGGAAAATCTAAATATTCAACACTAGGGAACTGGCAGAATAATCATACATCTGTTTCATGGACTAGCCATTAGAAAGGATGGTGAAAGCATTATGGATCTGCCAATGTGCAAAGACATGCATGATACTTTAAGTGAACAAAACAACCTATAAAGTATAGATATAAATGTAAAGAGTGTGTATTTTATGTGCAAAATTCTGGAAGAATATTCACCAAAAATTAACACTGTAACATGAGTTAACTCTTTGGATGTGAATTTATGTGCTATTTACTTTTAATTTTTATTCACCTATATTTTCTAATTTTTCAATAATCTAATTTCATTCAGAACAGCAATAGTGAAGAGGGAGGGATAAATAAACGGAGTATCTAATTGAAGAGACCACTTTTGGAGGAAGCAATGGGAAATCTTGTACTCTCTTGGCCGTTCATGGTGCTTCTTAAAGTCTGTGCATCAGAACCATTCGAAGGCTTTGTTAGAAGTGCAGATTCGCGAGCCCTCCTTGGACCTATGAAACAGACTGCTGAGACAGGGCTCCAGAATCTACCAACTGAACACATTTCCAGGTAATCTTTATGTGTTGTACAGGCTGAGAACTATTGGTTGCAGAAATTACCTAGATCATTTACATCTCAAAGTTACTGAATGATCATCAGTCCTACTGAGTGACAATGCTGTGCTAAGTAACTTCCTTATATGTGCGATGATTACTGGGTGCTCATTAAGGTGCTGAGAGATACAGCTTAGAGCATCCTGGATGTAAGGAGAGAAGACCCTTGTTAGCTTGCTTTCATTCCTTCCCTCAACCCAGAGCGTCCCCTTCCACAATTTGTAAGCCATAGAAATCACCCTGGTCTCTAAGTCTTTTTGCATGTGAACGCCTAAGGGCAATATCTGCTGACAACAAAGTAGACATTATTCTTTGAAAATTAGCTACAAGAGTTGGAGAGAAAGCGCCCACTTAGGAACTTGCCAAGGAGGCAACACAGGAGTAGAGTGAAAAGAGAGGCATCCAAAAACTGAAGCTCTGAGGTTGGTTTGGAGTGGATTGAGGGAAAGAGGAGAAACAGTTCTTTTTTAAATCAGCCAGTTTTCCAGGGCTGTGAGATGCCAAGACTAAGTTTTCCATAAGTTTAAGCACAAGCTTTGCATCTGTCAGCTCTCCAGACTCTGATGATAAAATGATACCCAAAGAGTGTGGTTGCTCCCAAATACCACAGTGAGTACGTCAGTCCATGTCTGGCATTTAATTGCTTTCCTAAATTACCAGCAGGTGGTGCAAGAGTTTCCAAGTCAGTGAACTTCCCCTTCACAAGGCTTCTGCTCTGGGGAGTCTGTCAGTAGTAGCCCACCCCTCCTTCCTGTGAGTGAGTTCCTCTCATAATCCTTACATGGTTCCTCTGTACTTGAATAATCACAAGGGAACAAGAAGCGTCTTTAAAACGCATTTTGTACCTTTTAAAATGTGTTAAATATAAATGTAGAATCAAAGAAACATGCATTAATTATAGAACTGTGTTAAGGAAAAGAAAAAAAAATCCCATTACTAGCAAACCCAGCAGAGATACAAGCCTCCTCCTGTTGGTAAAAGAAGAATTATGAAATTTAGCAAAAACCTTTAGGATTTAATGCCTTTTACCTACCACTAAGAAGACTATGAGTATGAATTTGAGTAAAGGGGTTATTGTGGGGGAAAGGATTAAATTAATTTAACTGGAAGAATCTAAAGGAACGAGAAGAGACAAAATTGGCCACTATCTGAATCACATTGGTAGCTTCACTGGTTATATAAAAAGTGAATAAGAATCTCCAATTGGGAATTCCCAGAATGTTGTTTTCAGGCCAAGGAGGAGTGGGGAAAGTCTGTTTTAACAAAACACCAAGCAGAAGGAAGATTAGTAGGGGCTCGGTTCCTACATGAAGAAAGAACTAGAAGCAAAAGGGAAACTTGAGTTTGCTTGAAGTGGGATGGAAAACTACATCTGTAGTTAAGAGTGAAACCTTGACAAGGTCTCAAGCCAGGAGCACTGTGAGGCTGTGGGCCTCAGACATCTATAGCAGAGGGCAGACTTAGACAGAGAGTGAGAGGGAACGTGGTACTGTGAGTGTTCACACATCACGTGCAAGCATTCAGACATAAAGATAGATTGCATCACCAAATAGACATGGAATTAATGCAGTTGTGAGTATTTGTATGTCTCTGACTAAAGCTTGAAAATGACACTACAGTCTTGCACAAATAGAACTCTAAAGGAAAAAGAAGCAAAATGAGAGAGTTTGACTCATGAGGCAGAATTTAGTCCAGGCTGAATCAATATTCTTTTTCTAGAGATCTTCCCCCTTTTCCAGGGACCGTTTTTCATAGACCCTTTCCAGGGCTGCATTACTGTTTCTTAAATTGTTAGCTACTCCAGAGAACCACGTGCAAGACCTTGAAATGTTGGGTGACTTTGGACAAACTATTTGAACGCTATGGGTTCTTATGTTAAGACCACAAATGTAGCGTCCCTCACCCAGTGAAAAGTTATATGTTAGTCTGAACACAATGGTTAAAAGGTACATACCATATGCAAATATAAAGGTGTGAAGCAGGAAGGATATGAAATCAATTCTATTGCATTCCATTCTATTTGTTGAAACTATATTACATACATAAATTTTTTCTAAAATGCGACTGAAGCATGACTTGCTGCTTGAGATTAGGGCTTGTTGTGACAATTCAGGATATGCTGATTGTCACTAAAGATGACTGCAGGCACATAATGAAGTAAAATGTGCTAGTTGATAGGAAGGTGCAGGTGACGTATGACAGCTAATGAAACAATAGAATGTGTAATTGGAAACTGTACTACCTTGGTTACTGTGAATTATATCACCATCCATAATAAAGGAACCCAGATTGTATATCAACAGTTAGTACTCCAACATGTGTTAATTCCTGCATAAATATATCAGGGGAGATAGGAGCCCAGAAAAGTGTTGACAAACATGTAAGAGAAGTATTAGGTCAAAGCACTTTTCTCTACAAAATGGTTCTATTGACCTAACACCCTCTCCATTTAAGAGTATCTTTCTTAGTTGACCTGGAATTTTTATTTTTTTATTTTTATTTTTTTGAGAAAGTGATATTTCTCCTCCTTGCAAAGCTCAACAGTACTTGAGAATATTTCTCCTCTATAGCACACATCAGTATCTAACAAATTATATTTTTTACTTATTCTATTTTCTCTCTTCCCACTAGAATATAAACTTTGAAGGACAAAGATCTTTAGCTTTTTTTCTTTTTATGCTGCTATGTTTCTAGTACTGAAACAGTGTGGGATGCTTAGTAGGAGTTCAGTAAATAATTTTGCATCTCCCTCTACTTTTTTGGATCTTTAGCCCTTACCTCTTCCTATAGATAAGTCTAGAAATTTTAAAAATTAAGAATCCTCCCTCAAAGTTACTGTTCTAATTTCCTCTTCTTTTTTTGTTTCTTCCAGACACACCAAAGATGTAGTCTGCTTTTGACCAACATCCTATTCTTACCACCTAATGCTATGTTTTACCAGTTGCACTCCACTAATAGAACTTTCTCAATCTGATTTCTAAGTCCAAGGAGTCTTTTTACAGCCAATATCTTATGCAACCTTTCTGCCACATTCAGCCCATTGACTATTTTCTTCCTTCTGAAGTTTTGTTTCTGTCTTATCTTCTATTAGTCTGCATTATCTTGTTCTGTTTCTATTTCTTCAAAGGATCTATATCTGTATATATAAGGTATCTACTGTTCTTTTAACAAAGCTTAATAGGTTAAAATAACAGTGTTTATCTCAGAGTGTCCAGGGGTCAACAATTCGGGCATGATTTAGCTGGTTCCCCTGCTGCATGATGTCTTATGAGGCTGCAATCGAGATGTTTACAGGACACAGAGTTGCCACTGGATAGGAGGACTGAGTTCTAGTGTCCTATACTACTCTAGAATGATTATACTTAATGTATAGCTTCAAATAACTAGAAGGATATTGAACTGTTGCCAACACAATAAAATGGTCAACATTTAAGATGATGGATCTGCTACTTACACTGATCTGATCACTCTACATTATACATACCAAAACATCACTGTGTACCAAATGAACATGTACAATTATTACTTGTTAGATAAGAAAAACCTTGTTTAAAAAAGATATTGGCCGGGTTCGGTGGCTCAGCCTGTAATCTCAGCAATTTGGGAGGCCGAGGTGAGTGGACTGCCTGAGCCCACGGGTTCGAGACCCGCCCGGGCAACTTGGAGAGACCTCGTCTCTACAATAAATAAAAAATTAGCCAGGCATTGTAACACACACCTGTAGTTCCAGCTACTTGGAAGGCTGAGGCGGAAGGATTGCCAGAGCCCAGCAGGCCAACGCTAGGGTGGCTGTGAGTGCTCTACTGCACTCTAGCCTGGGTGACAGAGTGAGACTCCAACTTAAAAAAAAAAAAAAAATGTTGTCCCAGAGTCTGTGTTATTATCAGATGACTTGGCTATGGAAGGGTCTGCTTCCAAGCTCAGTCATATGGTTATAGTCAGGATTTATCTGTTCAGGGACAATTGGCCAAAAATCCTGGTTCCTTGGAGGTTGCCCTCTTCATCAAGACAATAATGAGAATACCAGAAAGATAAAAGGCACAATCTCTTATGACCTATCTTTGGAGGTGACATTTTATCACTTTTGCTGTATTATATTAATTAGAAGCTAGTCATTATGTCCTGCCCACATGTAAAAGGAGGAGTTTACAGGAGAGTGTGATAACCAGGAGACATGGATCACTGCCAGGCTTTAAGAACACAGTCACCTTCACTGACACCTTTCCTTTCTTTCACCTCATAAAATGGACACTCTTCAAGGTTCTGTCCTCAGTCCTCTTTTCTCTATTAATGCTTTCTCTTGTTTCTGAAAAGTACCTATTAATACCATAAATACCTATGCTTTAAAGCTTTACCTATTATTTTCATGGAATGATTCTTAAAGTTCAAACTTCAGTCATAAACTAAGTTCCTAAGATTTTCATATTAAAGCCCATTCAACTCAGATGACCCACAGTCACCTAAAACTCAGTTTAGTTTATATAAAGTCACATTTATTACTTTGATCTTCACTTCTTTTCATGATTATTACAATTCTTCCAATCACCTACCTAGGAATATTTTTGTATGTGTGTGAATATATCATAGTCTTGAAAAAAACCCAACACTTTATTGAAGTATAATTGGCATGTAAAAGGCTATGCACACATGTATACAATTTGATAGGTTTGGGGATAAGTATATGCCTGTGAAACCATCACCACCATCGAGGTCATAAACATACCCACCTGGGACCCATAAAGGCCCTTTTAAATTTTTCTACCCTCATACACTATACCTAATAAGCCTCTAAATCCTATCAGTTCTTCCTGTTTTACATTACTTACATTTGTTACTTACTTTTCATCTTTACCCTGGTTCAGGCTACAATGACTGTATTCTTAGACTTTCATGATAACCACGTGGTGTTTTTCAAGCTTCTGCCAACAAGATGCCCTCTGAGACGCCATCCTAGAACATTTGTTCTTACAGTACTACTATATTCTTTAAAGCTTTTAATTTTATTTTTAAACAAATGTAGCTTTTGAAAAATTTTTGACATAATTTCAGACTTACAGAAAACTTATAAGATTTTACATTAACATTTTATCAGTTTTTTAATTATTCTATTTATCTATCTATACCTATAGTTTTCCCCTTAATTTTAAATCTTCTTTTATTGAATTTCAAATAAAACTTTTCATCTTGGCATTCAAGGCCTTGTATATTCTGGACCCAAACTTAATACCAAGAAGTACACTATGACTATGCCCAACTGATCTGGTTTTATTCCCATTTTCACAGTCTTTGTATGCTACTTGCTTTGTTGGGAATGTCTTTCCAATGCCTATTTCTGCCTAGCAAAATCTTTTCCATCTTTTATGGTCTCATTCAAAATGTCACTTCTTTATGAAACATATTAGCCAAAAGTGAAATATCCTATCTCTGAACTTCTATCACATTTTGTTTTTTACTACACCTTATTTCTTTGTGATTATTCATACAAATATATGATTTTGTAAGTGTTAAGTGTTTTGAGTTTTATTTAGGGTCCTTATCATAAACATCTTCATATTCCTGACATCCCCTTACTTTGTATTCACTTAGGTCAAGTTTAAAGAAAAACAGTGAAAAGGTGAAAAAAAAATTGTCTTCTTGAGTTGATTAAAATACATAATCAACTCAGAACAAGGTTACATAAAATCAGCCTAAGGGTACCAGATGACCTACATGACTGGACAAAATTCTGCTTGAAGATACTAACATAATATAAAGGAAAATATGATGCTCTGAATGGAAGCTGGTTGTCCCAGCTTATATAACGTGAGAATATGAGAAACAAATTTTGGTAGTAATTGTTTACTTGGCAGTAATTGTCAAGCATTGTCTAGGGTGGGTGGGTGAACCTAAGTTCTCAGTACCAGAGGACATTATGACCAGATTTGAAACTCTCTTCCTCTCCATCGTAAGCCAAGCTGTGTGAGTTTATGAGTGGGTTATATCTGTATATTTGTGTGTGTGTACGGGGTAGGGCATATATTGAGGGGTAGACGGTGTTTGCCCCTTTTCATGTCTCCTACTCTTCCTTCTTCTAAGTTCTGCCTTCTGTCTCCTCTACTGAGGGACATTTTTAAAAAAAATTTTTCACCATTTTTGTTATCTATTTGGAGGGAAATGGCTGATAGTTGATTGCTCATATGGTGGCATACTGTTAATTGAATTGCAGTTCTAATAGGATTTGTTGATCACAATTATTTGTACTGTTTGATTAACAGTATGAGATACTTAGTACCTCACTTTCTAATCTCTTGACAATTCATGAACAACAGGAAACTGCCCTCTCAGCATTGTTAAAATGATGTGCCCAAGATCTTGCAGTTATTAGGTGGCAAGAATTTTTCTTAGTGTATAGCACTATACTACTACTGAACATTCAAGTTAATATACTGCCCTAGTTTTGATGTCCTGTTCAACTGCACTTCTTTCTGATTATTGTGATTTCTATTTAAATCTGCCTATAGAAAGAAGATGGATCCTTCAAGCCAGTAGAAATACTCTGATTTTTATATCTTTTAATTAAAGTCAAACATACTTTACCCTAACATAAATGTCTAAGAAGATCAAAGTTTTTTTTTAGTTTTTAAGATTAATTTATAGCTTAAATAAACCCTTTAATGGAACGTTTTCTGTGATGTATTTTTATTAACTTATTTGTAGATTATTACTTTTAATTATCAATACTTATTTATAATACAAAATATATTGATTGAACCCTTGCTAGGTGACAGTTATCTCTAAAGTTTTTCATTAAGACAATTATTTAATTTCAGCATACATAGGCATCGTGTTAGAGATAGAATTTCTTGATACTGGCTATACACATATTTTTAAGCAAATCATGTCACCCCTCAAAAACCTTCAGAATGTTATGAACTACTTGTACCTATATATTATTATAATTTATTAAAACCAGGTTCACACTTTTGATTCTGGTCAAAATGGAGTAAGCCTACTTTACCTATCACTCCCATGGATTACAAGTTAAATCTCTAGACAATATTTAAAAGGCAACTATTTAACTAATCTGAGAAGTTAGCAATAGCAGAGTAACTGGAGAGAAAGTCATACTTGAAGAATGATCATAATAAAGGTGAATTTCTAAGTCTTTTTCTCAACTTGACCTAAGCATGAAGTAGTAAAACCTCTGAGGGCAAAAGAGATCACTGAGAGCTAAAGAGTGTAGAAGAAACCTCAGAGCAGAGAGAGTCAGAGGTGACTTCCACTTCTGTATATGTATCAACACAAGTCCTAGGCACACTCCAAGCAGCGCATGTTTGTTGTAGATATAAATCAGCATAGCAAAGACTTTGAAATTGAACTATAATATACCATCACCAAGTCCCAGAATAACCTCTGAGAGATAACATGTGCAGGACATCACCTAAGCATTATAATAAAGACTTTGAAACCTTAATTGACAGTGGAATCACCATCCACAGAAGACAAGAATTCTTTTTTTAAATTCTAAACCTAACTGTGTTGATCGCCTGATAAATTAAAAATTAGACAATCACCAGAAGGTTTTAATGACAACACAGATAAAATGGAACAATTGCTTGAAAGACAGAAACTATAAAAACTGACTCAAGAAGAAATAGATAACCTAAATATTAATTAAAGAAATTATTATAGCAATTAAAGAAAATTATTCATAATTCAAAGTGTTCCAACAAAGAAGTCCAGGGTCAAATCACTTCATTGATGAAGTCTACTAAATTTTTAAGAAATAAAAAAACAAAAAACATAAATGTCACACTTTTTCCCCAGGAAATAGAGAGAAGGGACCATTTTCAACTCATTTTGTGAGATTAGTATTACCTTCATTAAAAAGTCAGACACAAAAAAGCCAGACACACACACACACACAAAAGAGAAACGAAAACCAATATCCTGCATACATGTAAATACAAAATCAACAAAGTACATAGTGAAAAAAATATATCAATACATAAAATAATATTAATACATCATGACCTAGTAGGGTTTATCTCAGGAATGCAAGACTGGTTCAACATTCTAAAGTCAAACAATGTAATTTATTAACAGAATAAAGAAAAAAAGAGATTACTATAAAAGATTAAAAATCATTTGATGAAATTCAGCATACAATTCCCTCATGATGAATGATTTTAATAATTTGATATGATTATTTTTATATGAATATTTTTGTATCTTCTTTGATAAGGTGCCTATTCGGATATTTTACCCATTTCTTTATTGGGTTATTTTCCTATAGTTAGTCTGAGTTCTTTGATACTGTGAGTACAAATGCTTTATAAGATATGTGTTTTGAAAATATCTTCTCCCAGATTGTGAATTGTCTTTTCATTATCTTAACAATGTCATTTGCAGAGCAAAAGATTAAAAATTATAATTTATCAAATTTTTTCTCTCACATATCATGCTTTTGGTATTGTAAAACTCATCACCAAACTTAAAGTTACATAGATTGCCTCTCATTTTTTTCTAGAAATGTTACAGTATTACATTTTATATTTAGGCCTATGAATTTTGAGCTAATTTTTGTGAAAGGTATTAAGTATCTAAATAGATTCTTTTTTTTTAAAAAAAAAAAAGGACATTTAATTGCTCTAGCACCATTTATTGAAAAAAAACTATCCTCTCTTCATTAAACTGTCATTTTTCCCTTATCAAAATCAATAAGCTATATTTGTATTGAACTATTTCTGGGCTTTCTGTTATGTTCTATTGATTCTGCCTATTATTTTGCTAATACCAGCCTGTCTTAATTTCTGTAACTTTAAAGTAAGTTTCAAAGTGAGTAGTGTTACTCATTCCACTGTGTTCTTCTTTAGCATTATGTTGGCTACTTTGTTATTCTTCTTTTTCTTTTTCTTTTTTTTGAATTGGAGTCTCATTCTGTCACCCAGACTGGAGTGCAGTGGCCACTTCCGGCCACTGCAGCCTCGACCTGCTGGGCTCCAGTCATCCTTCCGCCTCAGCCTTCCAAGTAGCTGGAACTACAGGCACACGCTACCTTGGCTGGCTAATTTTTTTTGATTTATTGTAGAGATGAGGTCTTGCCAAGTTGCCCAGGTGGGTCTCGAACCCGCAGGCTCAGGCAATCCACTCACCTCAGCCTCCCAAATCGCGGGATTACAGGCTGAGCCACCGAACCTGGCTGTTATTTTTCATCTCCATAAAAACTTTAGAATAACTTCGTTGATATCCATAAAATAGCTTGCTGGGATTTTGTTCAGGATTATGTTGAATCTATTCAACAAATTGGGAAGAACTGACACCATAGCAATGTTGAATCTTCCAACTCATGAACATGAAGTATCTCTCCTTGATGAATGCTTTTTTTCTTTATTCTAAAGATGTGGGGTACAATTCAGGAAAAGGTAAATAAGATGTCATCATACCGATAAAGTTTGGGTCTCCCTTTGAACCCCACTTCATCTGGTTTGAGACCAGGTACCCTTATTGATGTTATATGCCCTCACCTCCCCAGCAGTGTTCTACTACTGCCAAACCCTTTCTTATAGTATTATGATAAATATTCAGGGTTCTATTATGAGTGAGAACATGCAGAACTCAGCTTTTTGTTTCTGTGATAGATCACTGAGTATGATAGACTCTAAATCCATTCAAGTTGCTGCAAAGTCCATAATTTTGTCCATCTTTATGGCTGCATAGTATTCCATTGTGAAAATGGCCTGCATAATGAATTCTTTCATCAGAATTTTATAGTTTTCCACACATACATTATATATACATATTGTTGGAGTTATACTTCAGCAGTTTTAATTGTCATTTTAAACCAATAGTAACTTAATATTTTGTACTTCTCCCTTCTAAAAGAGGTGGTACATTTCCTAACACCAATGAAAATAATTCTTTACTATTCCCTTCCCTTGAAGATATCACATGATAAGGGAAGAAAATCTGAAACAAGATTTGACAATCCTCTGTTTAGAAAGTACCTTAATAACTCTAATGCAAAACTTGGGAACAAGAAATTGATGACTATAGAGGTGTTTTCAAACTATAAAATTTATAAAGGCAGACTTTCAAGGGAGGAAAAAAACATTCCAAGAAAACCTAGACACAAAACTCAATATCAAAAGGGGCAGGGCATAATATACACAACTGTCTGCAGTGTGACATTGGCATGTCTCCAACTCAAAGGAGGAATTTACTTCTCTATCCCTTTGGATCTGGGTAGACTTTGTGACTTGTCTTGTTTAGTAGAACATGGTAGACACAACTTTGTGCAAGCTATGGAGCCTTGTCCCTAAGAGAACATGCAGTTTCCGTGTTTGCCCTGTTGGATAATTACCTTCAGACCACCATAGAAGGAAACTAGTCTTGTTTGCCATAGGAGAAAAGACCACATCCTTTGAAGAACCAAAAGATTCTATTTTCCAGAAAATAGTTAGTACCAATATGTGAGTGAGGTCTTTTTGGAAAACTCAGTCCAGCCAACTCTCTAGCTAAATGCAGTCACATGAGAAGAGGAGTGATCCAGTTAACCTACTGACCTTGGGAAACAATACATTGCTGTTATTTCAAGGTACTACATTTTTATGTTGTTTTTATACAGCATAATATAACTTCTGAGTAGCATAAATCAGAAATATTTATGTTTTGAGGGTCAACAAACAATGCAAGAGACACTTTTAAGCTCTGAAACCCTGTTTCCTAAGCTCTTATGGTTTAGAAATGGAATGATTGAATGCAATTTGGATAATTTAATAGAAGAGAGGAAGGTGTTCCAAGCAAATAGCACATGAGCATAGGCAAAATACAAAAGGATCCCTTCTTGCCTGCATTCATTTTTAAAAAAATTAGTTATGTGTTTCTCTCTAAATCTTCTGCAAATTTCATCTGTTGGGAGTATATTTAGTGTGTTCAACTAGAATAGTAGAATTAGATTGTAAATTCTGAAGGGTCAAGGAAATAAAAAGGAGACCAACACTCAGTGACTATTTGCCATGTACCAACAACTTGACATTGGTTAATCTCATTTAATCGTCAAAACATTCCTGTGCTATAGGTACTTTCCCCCATTTTATAGAAAAAGCAACAAAATTTCAGAGTTAGGTAACTTTCCCAAGTTCACTAAGCTAATAAATGGTATTGATTTGTTCCTCTTCCCAAATTCATACCATTTACACAATCACCAACTACCTCCTAGACTTTTTATCATATATTCATCTCACTATTAGCGTGATTAGTCCACTTCTTGAAACAATAAAAGTACTCCAAAATGTGTCTCTGATAGAATATAGAGGAAAAAAGTCTTACATGACAGAAACTCCATTAATCTTTTACTCTAGTGGTAGTAACAGACAAGTTGTTCTCTGTACCATCTTCCTTTGTGTGTCTATTCATTCAAAACTTGAGCATTCATTGATCCATTTAACAAATAGGTATTAAGCATCTCATAAGTATAGCTTTCTAGGCACTAAGTACACAATGGTAAGAGGGCATGCAGCCCCCACCCCCTACACACACATTCACCCTCACAAAGTCTCTGACTTCTGGATGGAGAATCTTGATCACTTCTGAATCATCACCCAAAGATAGCCTGGGTGATGTTGCAAATCCTTTATATCCCCAAGCAAGGTGGCTTCTCACTCATTTAACTTTATTTCTGCTTGGCCTCCTGATAAATGGGAGTAAGTAATATACTCAAATCTCTGATCTTCATAAATGAATAATAATGGAGTGCCCCTTCCCAAAAGGAGGAACAGAATTGACTAAAGTTTTCTTGTTTATCTTTAGGGGTTACCAATGATTACAAAAAGTATTTGTTCCTGAAAGAACTTACATGTCTTCTAGGTGGAATGGTTTAAAATAATATTAGAAATTCCATTATTGTGCAACACATACCAAAGGCCCTGGAATTTAAATTTAACTGAAATGCACATCTAAGGCAGACTATCCTGAAGTTTCAATGGCAAGTTTGTCAAGTTGGAGAGTGTCATTTATTCCCAGCTGTTTCTAAGGTTCACAACTTCCACCACCCCCTCATACGTTGTCTGAGATTCTTGGTTGAGAGAGCTGTTTGTTTCTTTATTTAGCAAAATCTAGCACAGCTCTGCTTAGCAGAGGGACAAGCTGGAATTTGCAAGTCTCTGCATTATCGCCCAGGCAATTGCCAACTTGTCACAGGTGTACAGCACAAGAACAGTGGGAAGAAGACAGCCGGAGACTGCTGTGGGCCTGGCTGCCTAGGGCTCCATCCACAATGTCCTATAACCCTTACCACATCTGGTAGGGAAACCAGCTTTCCATATTGGGCAGGGGTGGGTGGGGCGGGTGCAGGTCCTATTTGCAGTTTACAGGACTTTTGAGTCAGTCAGCAATTGTAAGCAGAGCTGTTGACAAAAAGCCGCTTGATTATTATGTCACACACACACACACACACACACACACACATACACACACACACACACACACACACAAAACAAGGCAGGAGTAACTTAAAAATAAATATATAAATAGGGGATAATCTTTCTGAGAAGCAGAGAATGAAACAGAGAGATTCTTATTATTTTTAAAAGATGCTGAGGTGGTCTCACTTCTTTGCTAAGTCTCTCAAGTTTCTTATTTCCCCCGAAAGCTTAAATATCTGTCCTGCACTCAAGGGGAAGTGCAGGGCTCAGCTTACGACAGGTGGACGGGCAGCGAAACAGGTATGGACAATTCTGTTTCAGGTCAGCTTTTCTTGGGACTTAATTGAATAATATCACCTCTCGCTTTTTTTCTTCTTCGCCCTCATTGATCAAGCTGCTTTTGAGAAAAGTGATACTTTGCATATCTGGCTAAGTACTGTTAACAGCCTCTGCCTGCGGTTTGTTAAAATTAAAAAAAAAAAAAAAAGTGTGATCTTGCCGGAGTAGTAATTTGCTTCTCTCCAACCAATGATGGCTTGTACTTTATGCAAATTGGTATCTAGGGACAACAAATCCCATTTAATACATATGCATAGTTCATAAAAAAAACGACGTGAGAGAAAGAGGAAAAAAGATAAAGCAACGAGTCAGCAAAAGAACAGGTTCCGAGGAAATTTATTGTCCCAAATTGGACATTTGTAACAGATGATGTGAACAAGTGTTAACTTTGTTTTCAGCAGCTCTTCACGTACATTCACTAGACATCACACAGATTATGTTTTAAGGATCTGAACTGTAATAAAAAAAAGTGTCTATGGGCTTTAGAGTGTTGTGTTCCATATGGTTAGGGAAGTACGGAGTTATTGCGACAAGCATCTTGTGAAGCTCATTACGCGCGGTGGTGTTAGATGCGAATTGCCGCGCATAGCTATAGGGTACGTACATGACATCCCACAGTCAGCAGATAGCAACTGGAAATGAAAGATATGAAGGCACAGAGTACAGCTTCAGGGAACATGTTAGACAAAACATCTGCTGGTATCAGAACACTGCATTATCAGATCATTGTGGCCATGAATTTTTTATAGACACTTTTTTCCCCCCAAACTGCAACTTTGAAAGTGACATTTTGTGCAAAAAGTTTTTGATTGAAGTGTGATGTCAGGAGGAAGTCCAGTGCAGTGATTCGTGGTGGAGAGAGCCCACACCAGCAGCCTGAGAAGATTCCTGTTTTGCAAAGTGGGGCCATGCCAACCAGCAAAATGTCTGCTGCAATACCTGCACTTGGGGATACATAGGCTAGGAAGTTTTCTAAGCAAGAAACATGACTGGGATGTCTGAGATGTGTTGGCTCTTTTTCCTGCTCAATGTGTGGACAGGTTTGTGTTCTAGACATTAACTTAACACTTCCTTTTTCTCATGTGGATGGAGTACCAGTCACTGGCTCCCATTAAGCAAGGAGGCCATATTCCATCACCTCTCCTCTTGTGCTCTGCCTGCTAATGTGGCGTTTCTCTTGTGCCAGTTCTGCCTAAGAGTGCTCTTGTAAGATGTTCCTCATTGCAGGAAACATGCACGGATGAAAAACCCGTCAAGCTCTGATCCTTGGGAGTGTGTGCTGTGGACATTAGCGCCCCCACAGTCCTTAGGAGAGGGTGGGAGGAAAGCCTGAAGGGAGGAAAGGAGTGAGGAGATGGTTCTCACCTTGAGAAAAGCTAAAGGTCCTGATATTTAGGACCCATTACAGGATGTCATATATTTCATCCTGGAAGATAATAAAGTGCTTCTAAAAGCATTATGACTTATGGAAGAATCAGGCAATCCACAGCCACCTTTCTGTTAATGTGGCTTTGAGAAATGGAATAATTTCACTGATTCCAACCACCCAGGCCATGGGGTGGAGTGATAAACATATTTCTCTCGAAAGAGCTAATGCAAAAGAAGAGTAGAGGGGAAAGAGCTCAAAGACAAGTGGCAGGTCCTTGAAATGGATTCTGGAGGACTTAGAGGAAGCATTTTCCTCTACAATGCAACCAATATTCAATTTAACATTTATTTCAGTAAATCACTGGATTCCTCTTTTAGCCCATTAGAGTAGTGACTCACTGGATGGGATCAGAGTGTGAGGTTCGGAAACTCTAGAGGGTCAGAATATATTCACTCAAGGCAGTAGATACTCAGGAACATCTGTACAATAATTGGCAGTAGTTCCAGATATGAAAGAGAAATGTAAAAGGTACTCATGAATGAGTAAACACCAACTACAGAGGCCTGTGCTTCACAGCTCCAGGCTGTTCTCTTATCATTCTACATATTTTTTTTCCGTTTTATTTTTGTCTTATTTTCTTTCTTTCTTCTTCATTCTTAGCAAGTGCAAATGAGGAAGAGAATTTTTTTTTCTTTTCTTCTTAATTCCTATTTTTTGAAGAGCTATAGATATAGAGAAACACTCTCTGAGAAAAGGATCTGTTCTCAACTATTTTCTGGAAATTTTTATAAGTCATCAATAGTACACAGAAAGACCTAAAAACTCATTCATTCAATCAGTATTTACTGAGCACCTATTATTGTGAGTGGTTATTTTGCTGAGAGCAACTAAAACATTTTAATATATTTATTTTTGAAAAATATTTGTAACTAACAATTTATTAAATAACATTCAGAGCCAAACATTAAGTAAAATGAGGAAGAAAGAGAGTAAAGGAATCCTGAAGCTGGTTTTGTTTTGAGAATATATTCTGTTGCAAGTAAATTTAGCTTTGGTTTTCTTGATCTCTGAGGCTATGGGAAAGGCAAAGTCTAAGGATCACCTTAAGTGGGAAGCATAGGAGAAACTTCTGCATCTAATACCTCAAAAGGCCATGTACTCAGAGTAATATAAAACACAAGTAAGCACATACCAGTCACCAGCCAATTACTAGCACACAATCTTTGCCAACAACACAATAAGACAAAGGCTTCAGAAAACATTTATCAGATATAGAATATAAAAAAAATATATAATTAGTACTAAGAAAGCAGAGACAAATTACTAAAAGAGTTAAAGGTTATACAAATATAAAAGCAGAATTAAGAAACAAATAGAACTTTTAGAAATAACATATAACTCAATGGATAGGTTTAAAAGTCAATTAGATAAAAAGATGGAAAAATTTTGTGAGCTGGAAGATGTATCTGAAGAGAAGCAAAGAGATGCAAAGTATTTTAAAAGTTAAATTAACATGAGAAAGGAATAAGTTTTAATACATGCCTAATTAAGTTTCAAAAAGAAACAAGAGATGACAAAACTGACATAGTTATTGAAAAGCATAGCAGTTGAGAATTTTCCAGAACTTTGTTAGTACCAATTTTCAGATTTATGAAGCTAAATGATCCTAACTGGGAAAATTAATACCTAGACACACGGAACTGCAGAATCTAAAAGACATAAACATATTAAAGAACCAAAAGAAAAATGAGAACCTCTAATGGTTTGATAAATTGACAGCTAACTTCTCAATAGCAACAACAAAAGTCAAAGACTGTGATAATATTTTCAATGTGCTCAGAGAAAATAACTGTCAACCAAGATTGCATGTTAATCAAAGTAATTTTCAAGAAAGAGGATAAGATGATGATATTTTTGGGAAACAAAACCAATAGTTCACTATCAACATATCTTCTTTGAAGGGACTTTTAAGAGACATAATTCACAAAAAGGGAAAGTGATCCCAGATGTTAGCTTAGAGAAACCAGAATATATTATAAGCAAAAAGAAATGGTAATATGTGGATAAATATAAATAAACTTTGCATAAAATGATAGTGATAAATTCTTCATGAGCTTAAAAAAACAAATAAAAAAACAATAAAACAAACAAGTTAAAATTAGAAGGATATTTGGTTTAAGATTGTCTACAACTTATGGAATGTTTAGTTGAAGGTAAAAATATTGATTTAGATTTGATAAATTATATTTGAATGCTCAAAAATATACAGAAGCCATTAAGTTAATATAAATAGGTCATAAAACTTATTTAGTAGAGGGGAAAACTTTAATGAAAAACGCAAACAAGTATTCTAAAAGGAAGCAATAAAGGAAAGGAAAAATAAAACATAAAATGTGGGGCAAGTAAGAATCACAAATTAAAAAGCATTTGTAAGTTCATATAAATAAGTATAGTAAATGTAAATGATTTTTATGATCTAGTTAAATGACTAAGATTGCCAATTTGAGAGAAAGGGAAAGAATGAGCAGTAAAAGAGTCAGAAAGTGGGAGAAGAAAAAGAAGAGCAAGAATACGGAGGACGAAGAAGAAGAGAGGCAGGGGGAGGGAGAGGAAGAGGAGGGAAAAGAATGGGGAAAGAAATATGAGCAGAAGAAGATAAAGAGGAGAATAAGAATAGGAAGAAACAAGGAGAAAAGGGAAGAGAAAAACACAAGAACAAGAAAAAATTTTAAAAGGTTAAAAAAAAGGGAAATAATAAACCAAGAGGAGATTAACCAAAAGAAAGATGGTATAGCTATCCTAATATAAGATAAAATAAACATTGTCATTATGGAAGATAAAGAGTATCAGTATATAGTGATAAAAGACTTAATTTTAAAACTGTATGTACCTAATAGCAACTTAGAACATGTAAAGTCAAAATTGAAGAAACAATTAGGAGATATAAACAAAGCCACTATTATGGCAGCATATTTTAAGGCCTCTCATACCGTAATTGACAGAGCAAGCACAGAATAAACATTAAAATCAGAAGTTTTGAAGCAATATAAATAATATGCATAATGTAATGGCCATATGTAGACTAATGTACCAATAACTACAGAAAACACAATATTTTTAGGTACTCTTAAAGCACTTATGAAAATTGACTATCCTGAATTACAAAAAATGTATTTATGAATTTCAAACTTTTAATGTTATAAATTCTTCAACAAAAATACAGCTAAAAAAAATAACTAAGTTAGAAATCAAAAATTTAAGAAGACATGCATTTGGGAATGTAAAAACATACTTCTAAATATCTTATAAGTCAAAGTGAAAAAGTATTGAGGAAAATAGAAAATATTTAGATTTCAGTGATAATAAAATATTACATATTACAAAACTATGGGATACAGCTAAATTGTAGCATTAGACATTTTATTAGAAGTGAATAAATTTTAAGCCGGGCTCGGTGGCTCAGCCTGTAATCCTGCACCTTGGGAGGCTGAGGTGAGTGGATTGCCTGAGCCTGCGGGTTCGAGACCTGCCTGGGCAACTTGGCGAGACCTCATCTCTACAATAAATAAAAAATGAGCTGGGTGTGGTAGAGCACACCTGTAGTTCCAGCTCCTTGGAAGGCTGAGGTGGAAGGACCGCTGGAGCCCAGCAGGTCAAGGCTGGGAACGGCCACTGCACTCCAGTCTGGGTGATAGAGTGAGACTCCAACTCAAAAAAAATAAAAAATAAAAAGAAGTGAATAAATTTAAATGTCTCACCACAACATTGATGTGAGGTGATAGATATGTTAATTAATTTGATTTAATCACTCTATATTGTATGCATAAATCAAAACATCACACTGTACCCCATAAATGTGTGTAATTATAATTTATCAATTATGAATATTATTAATAAAAAAGATAATAATAGCTAAAAATTAATGAGTTAAGTGCCTACTTGAACAAATTAGAGAAAGAACACCATCCAAAAATATATAGAAGGAAGAAAATAACAAAACAGCAGAGATTAAGAAGGTAACAAATAATATAATTAAGGGTCTATTGAAAAAGATTGTTTTCTGAAAGAAAAAATATGAAAATTTTCTAGTAAAATTGGTCAAAGAAATGAATACAAAATTAGCAATATTTGAAATAAATGATCCATAATTATTGATAATATGGTATGAAAAACTTTATGTCAATATACTTGAAAACATATAAAATAGAATCTCCCAGAAGGAAAAAAAATAGAACTTTCAATCCTGAATTAGAAATAAAAAGAAAATCGGAATAGTTTTCTAAACCCCCAAAGAAACTGAATGCCCTGCAAAGAAAACATCAAATCCAAGTGGTATTAAAATGATGTGCTACCAAACATATGAGTTATGAATAGTTTGAATCTCACATACATACGCCATTTCAAAACACAGATAAAGTGGGAATATTATCCAACACAATTTGCAAATTCTTAACACCACAACCTGGCAAGGATAACATGAAAAAAATCAGATTATATCTATAACTCACTCATGAATGTAGGTGTAAAATTCTAAACAAAAAATAAAATAACACTAACATTGTAATCATCTTACAAACATTGCCAGATATCAGGGAGTATCATAAAGTTACCTACATGCATTGTCAAACATGCTGATTCTGGCAGGAGTCAAAGTGGAGGAGTAAGCGGGAGAGCCTTACCCCTGGCGAATTGTGGATGACTGTGGTGGGGCCTTTACAATGGATACCATTGGTGGTAGTATCTTTCATGTAATCAAAGGTTTTCGAAATTTTCCAGTGTGAGTAAACCACAGACTACGAGGAAGTTTGATAGCTATTAAAACCAGGGCTCCACAACTGGGAGGTAGCTTTGCCATTTGGCGAGGCCTGTTTTCCACTATTGACTGCAGTATGGTTCAAGTCAGAGGGAAAGAAGATCCTTGGGACTCCATCACAAGTGGTGCCTTAACAGGAGCCATCCTGACAACAAGAAATGGGCCAGTGGCCATGGCTGGGTCAGCCACAATAGGTGGCATTCTTCTAGCTTTAATTGAAGGAGCTGGTATCTTGTTGACAAGATTTGCCTCTACACAGTTTCCCGATGGTCCTCAGTTTGCTGAAGATCCCTCCCAGTTGCTTTCCTCACCTTTTGAAGACTGTGGAAAACATCAATAGGACTTCTTTCCCAGGATTTCTTTAACAGAATGAGTAATAGTTTGAGAAGGATTTCAGAATATCAAGTTACAACCTGTTTTTAAAACCATAGGTGAGACAACTATGGCCAATAGGCTATGAAGAGACATTTAGCACTTTTTTCTATTAAAGGAGCGTAAGGGGAGGGGTGCTAAAAGTTAATGTATTTATTTGTTCACACTTGAATTGCATTTGTGATCAGAATAAATGTCTAATACCAATAAAAGAAAATAAGTAAGTGCTTTAAAAATGAAGGACAAAAACCAAACAAACAAAAAACATGCTGATTCTTTCTGTTTCTGGGCACATAGTAGAATTTCACTTCCCTACACCCTTGTGGTTAGATTATAGATTTTCCTTTTTTTAAAATTTAATTTTTTTTTAATTTTAAGGATGTGGAGTACAAGTCAGGTCTACAAAAAAGATGCAAATGTTTATTGCAGCACTATTCACAATAGCAAAGCATGGAACCAACCATGCAGCCCATAGTTTTTTCAATGTAAGTTTTTTGGCCAATAGAAAGTAAACAGAGGGGCTGCGTGACAATTCAAGTCAGATGCTTCAAGAACCGTAATGCAATGTCCCATATCATTTCCACTGCCCTTCTCCCCGTAATTGTCACTCCCAAACAGTGGAGAAGCCATCAGCCTGAGTTCCTTTGGAAAGTGAGATAGAGCAGACTCCATACATCACACAATGGACATTAGCATTATTGAGAAATAAACCTTTGTTATTTTGAATTACTAAAACTTAGAGGTTGTTTGTGATTGCAGTATATCCTAAACTATTCTGCCTGGTAAGAAGTCTTATATGAAAAAAGAATCTACTTTGTGACCAAGATAAATTAATTACAAAAACATAGATATTGTTTTTTGTTTGTTTGTTTGTTTTTGTTTTAGAGTTGGAGTAAAACTCTGTCACCCAGGCTGGAGTGCAATGGCACACTCATGGCCACCCCGGCGTCAACCTGCTGGCATTTGGCCATCCTTCCGCCTCAGCCTTCCAAATAGCCAGAACTACAGGCACGCGCTACCATACCCGGAGACAAGGTCTCGTCAAGCTGCCCAGGCAGGTCTCAAAACCGCGGGCTCAGGCAATCCACTCACCTCGGCCACCCAAAGTGCTGGGGTTACAGGCTCAGTCACAGAACCCAGCCCATAAATATTGTTTAACATTGGGAGACCAAAATTAGTGTCACCCACCACCATTGAGTTTAAGATAAAACACTGAGTTTAAGATAAAACATATATAATCATCTCAGTAAATGAAAAGTTTGATAACAAAATTTTTTTATGTGAAAGCTCTCGTAAGATTATTGATAAAAGACAACTTCCTTTGAGAAAAAAATATACACCTATATAAAGCCTCAAACAAACATGATACTTCACAGTAAATGTTGATAGTGTTCTCTTTAAAGTTAGTAAAAATGGCAAACATGCTCTCCATGATCATTTTTAATCACATAGATGACCTTAGAGCACTAAGGCAAGGGAAAAAAAATAAAAGACTGAAGGATTTGAAATAGAGATTGAAAAATATATTTACTCACAAGCGAAATTTATATTATCTCCTTGGTAGAAAATCCAAAAAGAACTTCAAATAAATTATTAGAATTAATAACTTAGGAAGATCTCTGAAATTAAATCAATTTTAAATAATTTGCATATTTTTTCAACAGAAATAAATATGTAAAAGTTCAAAGGGGGACCCCAAAACACCCAGAATTTATTTATAAAAACTTGTGCATTTATTCTTACATATTTAAACTTCATCCACCTTTAAAGTACTCTCTGTTTGATGCAATACACATATTGAGATGCTTTTTCCACTGCTCAAAAGGGTTTTTGAGCTCTTCGTTTTTTATGCGTTTTAGTGCTTTTGCAGTTTTTTTATTTCACTTCTTTCACAGTGGCAAAACGTTTCCCTTTGAGGACTTTTTTTACACAGAGAAACAAAAAAAGTCACTGGTAGTGAGATCAGATGAATACAGAGGGTAGGTCCTGAAGGTCATGCTGTTTTTGGCCCCAAACTGCAGAACAGTCAGTACAGTGTGGGCAGGTGCTTTGTCATGGTGGTAGAACCAGTCACCTGTTTGCTACAACTTGGGACATTACTCTAAAAAATCAATGAGGCAAACTTCTCAATATTGCCAGATAAAAACTTTGGTTGACCATTTGATCCGAAGAAACAAATTTTGAGTGTACTACAAGGGGCTCGCTCTCCAAAAAAAAAGAAAAAAGACAATTCTGGATTTTTTTGGTACACATGTCGTATTATTTTAAAGGAAATGCCATTTGCAAAAGTATCAAAATATGCCATACATAGGAATAAATCCAAAAAAAAAAACTATAAAAAAATATGCCATACATAGGAATAAATCCAACAAAAAACTATAAAATCATTGAAAAAAATCAAACAAGAGCTCAGTCAATGAAGAGTTATGTCATGTTCAAATATTGGGGAAGAAACAAAAATATAAAGATGTCAATTTAGTCCAAATTGACCTATGGATTCAGTATAATTTATGTAAAATTTAACTCTTTGTGTATGTATCAGTGAACAAGTTGGTTCCAAAATACACAGAGAGAAAAAACAAAAACAAAAATAAAAAACAAAGGAAAGGTAGTCAAGATAGTGCCAGCTATCAGTAATTATTATAAAATTACCTACATGTACATGCCAATGTGATATATGACCTACTTTCCAAAATATGAGGGAAGGTTCCCCAAAAAACAAAACTATTTTTTGGAGGATGGGCCCTTTGTAATATAGTCTTCCCTACAGTGTTGTAGGAACCTGTCGACATCAGCATACCAGCTAACTTTACTGTGAAAGGCTGTGTGATTTTTTTCTGCCCATTTCCTGATGGATGATTTACGAGCTCACCTACTCAAACTGCACTGAGTATTCAGCAGTTTTTGACCAAAAAGGGCATGACTCCTGTGCCCCACCCTCCCTATTAACCGATTTTACCCCAAGATACTTTTTTCCCCCAGGATGAAGAAAGTCTTTGAAGGAAAATGTTTTGCCGATGTGGAAAAGTTGAAACAAAAAAAATGGCAGAAGTACTAAAAAGCATCAAAATTGATGATTTCAAAATTTGCTTCAAGCAGTGAAAAAAGAGTCTTGATAGGTGTATTGCATCAAATGGAGAGTACTTTGAAGTTTAAACATGCAAGAATAAATACACAAGTTTTTGTAAATAAATTCTGTTTTGGGGGGTCACTCCTTGTAGTTCAATGGAAATAGTTTTTTAAATAAATTGCACTGAAACAATTAGTTTTCTACATTGTAAAAATATATTTGAACACCACCCTCACACCACACATAGCACGACAAAATCTCTAAGAAAAATAATAAAATAAAATAAACTCCAGTTGGATTTAAGACCAAAATGGGAAAGAAAAGACTATATTTAACTTTTTAGGATACTATAAGAGGTCAGGAAGTCATTATTTCTGGGTAAAGAATAAAATAGTTAAAAGTGCAAATCATAAAAAATGTCTCTTAAAACCTCTTAAAGTATGATACGCATACTTCAAACAGATTTTATTTAAAATAGCAACTAGATTAGGAAGCAGACTCTTCCCTGGAATGCTTCCCATCCCATGTCCATATGACAAAATTTCTCCCCTATTCAAGTTGTTGCTCTAAGTCACCTAGTCAATAAGTCCTGTCCTGATCACCATATTGAAAATGATAATTCCCACATCAGACTCCAGGTCTTTTTCATACTGTCATATTGTTTAAATTTTTTTTTCTATAGTACTCATCATGATTTTTTTTAAATTTCAAGTTAGAGTATTGCTCTGTTGCCCAGGATGAAGTGCAGTAGTCCAGTTATAGCTCACCACAGTTTCCAACTCCTAAGCTCAAGTGATCCTCTTCAGTATCCTGAGAACCTGGGAGTACAGGTGCGTGTCACCATGACAAGATACTTTTTCTATTTTTTTGTGAAGACAGGGTCTCGCTATGTTGCCCAGGCTGGTCTCAAACTCTTGGTCTCACTCCTCTTGTCTCAACCTCCCAAAGCACTGGGATCGCAGGTTTGAGCCACCATGTACAACCCCATCTCTTAAAGACTACATAATTTACCTATTCCTTCTGCATTTTTTTTATTGTCCATCTCTCATTATGAAATTTAGTTCCAAGAAGTCGAAAATCATCATCAATTTTATTTACTAACTTGTCTCAAGCAACTAGTATGTACTCACTAAGTAACTGTTGACTACATAACTATATCCAAAAAATAAGTTTGCCTGCAATTAATTAAAACAAAGTTCCCAGCGTGATAAAAAATGGAAAAGACAAGTTTTCAGAGTAGAAAAAATTTCTTAACCATATTGCTCATCATGAAAATGCAAATTAAAGTCACAATGAGATACACTATGTATCCACTAGCATTGCAAAAATTAAAATTTGACATCGGTTAGGGACAATGATATGACAGAACTAGACTACACTACCTGTGGAGGGACACCTTGATAAAAAGATCTCATGATTCAGCAATTCCACTCTAGTTTTGTATTGAGTATACATGTGCAAGAGGAAAGTATACAACAGTCTACAAGAATACTAATAGCAGTCTTGTTGATGCTAGCAAAAAACAAACAAAATCCAGAAAACAAGGAACAACAATAAGGCCCATCAATGATGAGTGTGTTCAATAAATTTAAGTGTTTTCATTCTTTAGAATAGTATACAGTGAAAACAAATGCATATAGGCCTTATAAGTCATAATGAAGGAATATCAGACTATAATATTGAGTAATAAAAGCAAGTAACATATGAGTGTGTGTATATATATATGTTAATTCTATCCCAGCTTAACAACACATAAAAAAAGATTTTATTGTTTAAGGTCATACACGTGTGGTAAAACTAAAGAAAATCCAGGGGAAGCTTGGCATGAGTGATTCTGTGCTATTATTTTTATTCTTTACATGTCTTCAATTTTTATTTTGTTTCTGTTTTGAGTTTATGTCTCCTCTGTTGCCCAGGCTGGAGTGCAGTGGAATGCTCATGGCCACTGCAACCTTGACCTGCTGGACTCAGGCAATCCTTCCACTTCAGCCTTCCAAGTAGCTGGAAATACAGATGCACACCACCGCGACTAGCTAGTTTTTGTGATTTATTGTAAAGGTGAGGTCTCGCCAAGTTGCCCAGACTGGTCTTGAACCCACAGACTCAGGTAATCCAATCGCCTCGGCCTCCCAAAGTGCTGGGATCACAGGCTGAACCATAGAGTCTGGCCATGTCTTCATATTTTTATCAACTTAACTTTCAATATAAACATGTTTTTAAAACATGACAATAATTGCATTTGATAAATGTTAACCATTGATAAAAATTTTCTTAGGTCACATCTGACAAAGAAACTGTACTGTAATCATCTTAGATTACCAGATGAGGTGTGATTTTTGTGGAGTCTATTTGGTTTTATGTGGGGTCATTTGGATGAGCATGAATATAGTAAATACTCTCATTTAACATGTTACTCTCAGATTTCAGAAAATCATACAAAGCAATATAAAGAGCAATGGCCACCACCACAAAATCCTGAAAATTATCAGCTGGAAAAATCAGTGGAAATCCCGGAGAAGCCAGGGGGAAAGTCGTTCCAGTGCATTGAAAGAGCTTTGACATCATATCTTAGAAAATGCCAATAGAAGATGAGGAATTTGCCACAAAATAAAAAAAACCAACATGCCTTGTATTCAGTAACCAGAGGTAGACATGAAGTGAGCATAGGTGAGTCAATTAGTATCTGTGTGGGCAAAAAAAGGTAGGAAAAAGAGGCACAGAGCATGTCCAGGGGACCCAAGGGTTCCAATCAAGCATACACAAAACATTTCCTAAGGGTTAGGGGCTCATCCTGACATTCAGGGTTTGTACCTCTGTGTTTTGGTAGTTGATGAAGAAAAAATGGGAATTCACCATGAAAACAGAATTCCAGAATCCTCTTGAGTTCAGAGAAGCAGAAATAGCAGAACTACACAGAGAATCACGTAAAGAAGTCAATTAAGTAAGAAGCAATGGAAATCTGGGCCAGCAGAGGAAAAGACAGCATTTAGGGTATGAAGCTGAAAACTGACCCAGACACATCCTCTTCCACAAGCATCTCCTGCAAGATACAGGCATAGGTCTTACACAGATCATTTAAAGTGTATTCCTATGTATTTATCATGCCTGATGCTTTTGTAAATGGGAATTTGATTTTGAATTTCCTAAAAGATTTCACTTTTTCCATATGAAGTAGCACATTTTTTCTTGTACCATTCTATTCACTGAATTCTCTTTGGAGTATATATTCATTTTTTTTAAATGCAAAGTTATCAGCAAATAGGAATAGTTTACCTCCTCCTTTTCAATTTTATTCAGTTAATTTCTTTCTTTTTTTTTTTTTTTTTTTTTTTTTTTTTTTTTGAGTTAGAGTCTCACTCGGTCGCCCAGACTGGAGTGCAATGGCCGCTCCCGGCCACCGCAGCCTCGACCTGCTGGGCTCCGGCGATCCTTACGCCTCAGTCTTCCAAGTAGCCAGAATTACAGGCATGAGCTACCACGCCCGGCTACTTTTTTTTTTTTTTGATTTATTGTAGAGATGAGGTCTCGCTGCCCAGGCGGGTCTCGAACCCTTGGGCTCAGGCAATCCACGCACCTCAGCCTCCCAAAGGCGCGGGATTACAGGCTGAGCCACCGAGCCCGGCTAATTTCTTAATTTAATTGCCTTTTCAAGTTTAAGGTTAATAATTTTGATAAAAATGAATGTTCTTTGCATTTTTTTCTATTTTGAGGGAATCACCTATAACATTTAGGGTACATTTTTATCATTTTAAGGTAACATCAATTCATTTATATTTTAGTGAACTTCTTGAACACATCAACTTTTATCAAATGTCCCTTGGAATCTGTGGAGGCAATCACCTGAGTTTTGTTCTTTCGTTTATTTATATGATAAATTATGTAACTAGATTTCATGACATTAATAACCTGTTTTCCTGGCATAAGATCCACTTTTTTTTTTTTTGAGTTGGAGTCTCACTCTGTCGCCCAGACTGGAGTGCAGTGGCTGTTCCAGGCCACCGCAGCCTTGCCCTGCTGGGCTCCGGCGATCCTTCTGCCTCAGCCTTCTGATAGCCAGAATTACAGGCATGCGTTACTATGCCCGGCTATTTTTTGATTTATTGTAGAGATGAGGTGTCGCCAAGTTGCCCAGGCAGGTCTCGAAACGGCAGGCTCAGGGAATTCACTCACCTCAGCCGCCCAAAGGCTCGGGATTACAGGCTGAGCCACCGAGCCCAGCTAAGATCCACTTTTTAAAATGTTATTCTGAAACCGGTATGTTGTGATCTTATTTAGGATCTTTGTATTAATATTCATAAGTGATACTGGTTTGTAGTTTGCTTTTTTTATGAACTCATTTTCAGTTTTAGTATTAATGTTATAATCAACAAATAAAAATATGGAAGTATTGGGATATTCTACTCCTTAAAAGTGAACATGTCTACATCTGAAGACAGCAGATATGGGCAAATGTGGAACAAAAAAAAAGGCAGACTCTTCCTTTTTTTTGTTTCTATTTTTCAACAGTTTTGTTGAGATAAAAGGTATATACCATAAAGTTCACCCACATAATGTGTACAATTCAATGATTTTTTTAGTACATTTCAAGAGTTGTGCAACCATCACCATAATCTAATCATATAACATTGTTGATATGCCAAAGGAAACACCAAACCAATCACTCCCCCATTTCACTCTTTCCCGCCAGCTCTAGTTCTAATTTATTTTATATATATATGTATATTCCATTTACGACATGATTTATTAAAGATTTTACACAACACATGGTGTTTTGTGAATAGCTTCTTTCATGCATATTGTTTTTGAAGTTCATCCATGTTGTAGCATGTATCAGTACTTCATTTTTTTATATTGCTGAATAATAGCCATTGTATGGATATACCACATTATCTTTATCAGTTTATTAGTTGATGGACATTTAGGTTGTTTCTACTTTTGGTTATCATAAATAATGCTACTGTAAACATTTGTGTACAAGTTTTTTGTGGACATATGTTTTTGTTTTTCTTATTTATATACCTGCACAGGTAGAGAGAATTTGAAGGGCTTGGTGAAAGTTCAATAGGAATTTTAGAAGTTGAGATCCTTTGGGGAAGGTCTAAAGAACTGGAGAATATTTAATATCAAATTTTTTTTCCTGTTTTCTTTTTAAAAATTATATATAAATTTTTAAATTTTTATTTTAAAGGTGTGGCGTACACTTCAGGGTTAGGTATACAAATGTTTATTATGTAGGTACCCTTGTTGATGAGGTTTGCCCCCTTCCCTGGAAGATTCCAACTAGATATCAGAGGGCTGGATTATATGATAGCTCTGTATTTAACATTTCAATAACTCCCAAACTGTTCTCCAAAGCAACTGCACTACTTTATATTTGCGCCAGCAATGTTTGGTTTCAATTTCTCCATGTCCTCACCCACACTTGGTATTGCTTGTGATTTTGATTGTAGCCATTCTGGTGTGTGTGAAGTTGCATCTCATTATGGTTTTGATTTGTTGTCTTCCTAGAGACTAGTGATGTTGGCATCTTTTCGTGTGTTTATTAAAAATTTGTACATTGTCTTTAAAAAATGTCTATTCAAATACTTTACCCATCATTACTTGTCTTTTTATTATTGATTTAGAAGAGTACTTCATATATGCTGGATACATGTTCCTTATATATATTATTTGAAAATATTTTCTCTCAGTACATAGGTTATCTTTTCACATTCTTGCTGTTGTCCTTTGAAGCAAATCATTCTAAAATTGTGATTAAGTTCCATTTGCCAATCTTCTCATTTATCATCTGTGTTTTTGGTATTATAGCTAAGAAATCATTGCTAAACCCAACAAACATTCACTCCTATGTTTTTATCTAAGAGTTTTACAATTTTAACTCTTATATTTAGGTCTACAATCAACTTTGAGTCAATTTTTGTATGTGGTGTTATACAGGAGTCCAACTTCATTCTTTACATGTGGATGAATATTGATTTGTCTTAGAGATAAACTTTTGTTAAATTTTGTTTATATTTGAACATGGGAATGTATTTAGAAAAAGATTTGGTTAAGTAAAAAGAGAACCACCCTATTCTCAAAAAAATACAGAAATACAGAGAATAAAATCCTTATTCTGTTGATGTCATAAGAAAATAGGTAAAATTTGGTGACCCAGAAGTTGATGTACTTTTATTATTTTTTTCAAAATACCAAAACTATTCATTAAATGAAGTGTTATTTAATAATATACTTTTTAAAAATAGCTCACAATATAGCTATAAAATGGAATACTCTATAGTCACTAAAAAAAGGTGTCTACATGCATAAAGGTGTCTAAATGGAAAAGCTCCAAAATATGTTAAGTAATAAAAGTGAGTTGCAGAAACATGTTTACATCTTGCAAACATTTGTGTTAAAAATATACATGTGGGAGTGCCAAAAATATATATACATTTTAAGTATGACATTTGCTCAAAAGATGGAGTTAATCAAATGAATGCTAGTGTCATCATGCGACAGGCAGGACAGTCAAAGAAAATGGCAGAAGCACGGTTGAATGAACATCATGCTACACATTGCTACCATAATTCAATTCAACTTCAAAAAGTAATAGATAATACATTTTTGGCACCTCTGTATATAATACAAATGCATGTAAATGTACATAATTTTTTTTCCAGGCTATATCCAGAATGATAGTCAAGAAATTGGCAAAATGTTTGCCTTAAAAGAGTAACGGGTGGCAGGGGAGTCAATACAGAAACAGAAACTTACTTTTCACTCAATGCCATTTTGTTCCTTGTAAATTTTGAAATGCTTATATCTCACTATTTAGAACTTAATAAAGTTAACAAGATGGCTTATTAACTTAACTAAATTTTAATAGAAAATGTCTTTACCAAGTTTTCTCTGAGATGTTGACTGTAGGACTCCAAAATATTTCCTACTAATATGACTATACAAATGATTCCAAAACAGCTACCAATCCAAACTTCCTGAACATTCTGTCACTGCAGTCAGAGCCCTCTCAGTATTGAACAACACTCAAAAAAATATCCAGAGAGAACATATTATACAGTATTCCTCTTAAAGGGAACGTAGTGCATTAGCATATACTTATTCACAAATCTGAGAACATTCAAACAAAAAGTTCACCTCGAATTTTGAGAAAAGTATATTACATGGTGGGTAGCAAACTCACAAAGCCCAAGGAGTCATAAATCATATTCTTAATCAAGAAGACACTAGATATTTATAGACTTCACTGAAGGGAAGCTATGGATACTTGAGAGGATATTTTCCAACATTCTTTTGAAGTTAATGCCAGAGAGCAAATAATTTACTCCCAATAATATGTTATTTTACCTGTCACTGTCCCTATCAGCCAGCTGGTTTAATGGACCCACTGATTTGGCCTGACATGGCATTCCCTCATGTTCTCAAACCAGTTTAGAGGTAATATTAAAATATTCCCTCAATTATAGCCATTTCACATGATACCTGTTACCTTTCTGGAAAACAAAACAAAACAAGAAAAAAAAAAGCTCTTTGTATTTATTAACAGTTCCTCAACTGCCCTGGGATTTTAATCTATCTGATTATTGTACATTGAGAACTATTCTTTACCACCTTTTGCATTTTATTTTAAAGATTAAAAAAATAAAGATAAAATGTTGATGTGAGTGTAGCACGCTTGGGCTGTAAAAGACCAAATACACCTGTCTTAGACATTCTTATGTTTTGTAATCAATTTATTCCAAAGTATAGAAATGCTCATATTTTATAGCAGATACTTAACAACAAATGGCTGATTTCTTTGAATTGGAAGCCTGACCTTCTCAACTGCAGATTGTGGAAACACTGGCAAATTAGTTTCAAAGAAGCAAATAAATTTACAAATGAAGCTACTTGTTGGTAAGTTCCATGGTAGAAAACAAAGAGAGGGCTTCTGTACATGTTTTTCACCCTACTGCTGGGTCCGTCCATCTAAAGGCTGTGATTGATGATGTCACCAAAACAAAGGAGTGCATTTAGTCTAATAAGCCAACTTGAAGAGACATTGAAAGGTTGAAATTATGTATGGCAGAAGACAATTATGCAAGCTAAATGATTCTTTAATTAATAATGAGATCCATCACAGGCTAAAGAGAAAGACTTATAGGATGGAAAGCTTTGTGATTTACTCTGTGTGTCCAAATGTGCCAACAGTGTATATATTTTGGGATATAAATGATATATGCACAGTGTGGGTGCCATGGCATCAAAATCTATGTGCTTGTTGTCTGAGCTCATGACTCATTCATACGCTGGGTAGGTGGATGTCTAGAATGTATTAATTGTTTCTTAAGAGACAGAATACATTGCTTGGTTCCTGAAGCCATATGGTTTTGTTATTAGAAAAAAATGTTCATTGATATGTAATTTATGTTCCCTTCTTTTCTTTTTTTCAGTTGGAGTCTTGCTCTGTCACGCAGGTTGGAGTGCAATGGCATGCTCATGGCCACCCCAGTGTCGACCTGCTGGGCTCCGGCGATCCTTCTGCCTCAGCCTTCCAAGTAGCCAGAACTACAGGCACACGCTACCATGCCCAGCTAATTTTTTATTTATTGTAGAGACGAGGTCTCGCCAAGTTGCCGGTCTGGTCTTGAACCCACGGGCTCAGGCAATCCACTCGCCTCGGCCTCCCAAAGTGCTGGGATTACAGGCTGAGCCACCGATCCTGGCCTATATTCCCTTATTTTCAAAATGTGAGTAGTTGCTTTATACTAACTTGATTTAAAAATTTTTTAGACATTAAATAAAACCACAAAACTACCCATATATCAATATTCATGTAAATGCAAAAAATTTAAAAAATGGTATTGAGTCTACTTTTAAATGTTTCTCAAACTCTGGATCAACATCTGCTTCTAACTCACTAGTTACATTTTATTTTAAATTTTAGGTGTTTTAGAACAGCAGTTGTTTTCAAACTGTGTTACATGGAACACTAAGTGTTAAATAGGCCTCTCTCTCCCCTCCCCGCTTTAGAAACTACAAACCATGGAAAATAAGGGAAACAAGGAGACAGAACTCCAACCCAAAGAGCTGCAGCTTTTTAGGGGAGGAAAGGGGGATTTATTTTTATGGTTTATGTAAACAAGGAACTTTATATTTATAAATAGCTTTTAAATCATCATTTCAAAAATATTCCTGAATCAAAACTGAAGTTAGTTTCTTACCTCATATGATACACAATAAAATTTCACATAAAACTCATACTGTGAAAGCATAAAAAAGATCTTTGGAGAATTTTTAAAATAATTTTGAATTATTAAAGCAAAGCCTATATATGTATACACACACACCACACACACACACACACACACACACACACTTTGCCAGATTAAAAAGAAACTTCTGTATAATGCAAAACAACATAAAAATGTTAAAAGAGAAAGTTATAAGAAAAATAGCATACTGGGAAGAATATTTTTAGCACTCATAACAGACAACAGACTACTATCCATAGTAAATACAGAGCTCTTACACATGTATTCAGGAGCAAATAACTAGATTTAAACAGCAAAGAATATTAACAAGTAGTGTATCAAAAAATGTAAATGATCAATAAACATAAGATGCCAAACTTACAACCAGGTGAAATGTAAATTTTATAAAATGTATTGTTTTTACTCTATTAAACTAACGAAAATATAAAACAAGACAGCTAATGTCCACTGTTCATGAGAGTGTGGAAAAACAAGCAATATTTTAAGTCTTTGTGGATATATGAATTTTAACATCCTTTTAAGAGGACAATATGGCACTAACTTTCAACTTTTGAAATATGCATAGACATTTATTCAGCAATTCCATTTCTAGTAATATATCTTAGAAAATACTTCAACGTATTATTATGTATTTATTTGTTTACTTGTTCATTTTTTTGTGATGGTTTTAAAACATTTCAGCAATTTCTATAGCACTCCTTTTTTCAAAAGATGAAGTTTTTTTTTTTCCCATTGAATGTTGTCAAGACTTTAAAATTGATGAATAATAGATGTATATATTTTGGGGATACAGGTATTAATTCGATGCATTCATATAATCAAGGTAATAGGGATATCCATCACCTTAAAAAATTATTTTTGCTTTTGTTAGAAGGACTTTGTGATGGCCTTCTAACCAAGAAAGTGTGGTGGTAGTGATGGTAGGCCCCAGAACAAGTAGCTTCTACCTGGTTCTCGTGTTCTTGGGTTGCTTATGGTGGGAAAGTTGGCTGCTATGTCATGAGGACATTCCAGTAGTCCTCTTTGGAAAAAGTGAGGTCTCTATGGAAAGGCCCATCTTGGAGAGAAGAAATGTCTCCCACTCACAACCAGCACCAATTTATTAACCTTGTTCATGAGCCACCTTAGCTTCTTGAGAACCAATCAAGTCTTCAAATGACTGCACTATCAATCAAGACTGCACCCTAATGAGAGACTCTGGACCAGAACCAGCCAGCTGGGCTGCTCCCAGATTTCTGACCAGCAGAAAAACTATGAGATGATAAAGATTTGTCATTATTTGTGGTCACTAATTTTAATGTAATTCACTGTGCCCAAGTAGATAGTAAATGTACAACATTTTATTGTAGCATTATTTGTCATAGTGAAAAATCAGCAACAATGTAAGTTTCCATCAATAAGGGTATGGTAGGAAAAATTGTGGCTAATCCATATTGTGAAACAGTATGTAACTGTTAAATTAATAAGATAACACGACATATTCTAAAATGAAACCTCTTCAGGAAACATTAAATGATGAACTAATAAAACAATATGAAATGCATTAATTTTTATATTAAAATGCAGTTAGATATGTATGTATATAATTTACATATACACCGACCTACCTATCAGGTGTCTGTAATTGCATGTGCATAATGCTTACAGAAACTTATGGAACAGAGAATTGTATTGAAAAAGGTAGCAAGGGGACATTTACTTTATATAATGCTGTGTATTTGGTATTTTTAAATTACAAATATGTTTTGTGCATCCATGTTTACTTTTAAAATTTTACTTTTAAGTAATGAAATAATGAAAAATAAAATAAGTATATTTTTAAGGGCTTTCACTGTTGATATCAATAATTATCAAGTACTACAAGACAAGAAATGAGATGAGTTAAAATGCATAATTTACTTTAATAGCTTTGTGACTATAAAATAGCAGGTGAAAGGATTGTTATAATTTTGATTCACGGCCAGGTAGCTTTTTGTCATTCTATGACAACAGTCTACTTGTTTGTCAAATGGAAGAGTGGATCTGGAAAAGTAAGCTGGGAAGGGAATGAGGATGACTTGGTCTAAATATCCCTCTTACCACTGGACAAAATCCAGAACCCATACCATATGCCAGATGAATTGCAGGTCGATAGTGACATCTTCATGTACAAAGGACAGCACATTAAAGAGTGGGATGATATAGATGTCTACCTGTGGGAGCTATTGATTGGATTTAATGCTAGGGCTTTTATCCCGTTAGACTGCATGTAATATGCTGAGGATTTCAGAAAAAAAATAATACATGGGCTGTCCCAAGAACTATGGGTCAAAAGGGAGTGGATAATAGAATTTGAATAAAAAGGAAAAATTGATTAGCTGATAGTGATTATTAGGCAAGATTATGGAAGGCAATATTACTAACTCGCAGGGCATCACTAAAGGATGTCCATCTCTTAATACAAAGCCATCAGAATCAAACTGAAGTACAAAAGCTGAAGACTCAAGTGAACAAGGCAAATTTTAATTGGAATTACAAATATCAGTTAGCAAAACATGGCTAAAAAGGCTCCTTGAGTGTATTTATGTAAAACCGTATGTCTTTCTTTCAAAGATTTCTTAAGAGGAGTTCCCCAAAAAATCTTTAATTCCAGTTTATAGATTTTTCTTATTTTAATGTTCTCATCTCTAGTGTAGGCATATTATAAATGGAATTAACTACATTGCTAATGCTTTTAATCTGATTTTACTGGTGCCTAGGGCTGATGACTAGGAATCAGCATGTGTGTCATTAAAAGAAAAATACAGTTATATAAAAACTAAATTATGTGTCCAAGTAAACATATTTGTCCATGTGCCTTATTTGTTATCCCAACTAGCTAAAGCACAGAGCCTTGACTGCAGGTCCTAAAAAATAAAATAGTTATAAAACATTTACTCTGGCTGCTGGAATAAAAAACTCTCACTTGACAAAAGAACTGGCAAGAATAGCCTGCAATGTTATGATGTATTTTTTTTGTTTATTACTCCTGAATTTGTTTCCCAGAACTAGGCATTTGTGGGACACTGCATGCATTTTAGTAAGACTATTCATATACAAGAAATAATTGACAGTATTTTAGTTCACTCAAGTCAACTGCTGAGCAATCAATTGGATTGCTGCACAGTCGATCTGAATTGGTTCTTCAGACAAGTGAAATATCAGTACTTACTAAGTACCCTTGATAGAAAGTCCTGTGTATGAGACCATGACTTTGGAGCTGGTGACAGATAAAGACAGAAATGTTAGGGTACATGGACTGAGAATTTTATATGAACAAATTGAAGGGAGAATGTAGTACCATCCCAAATATTAGAGCTGATTCCTGAAACCCCAGTGTACTCTTGTCTCAGCATGCATTGACTTATATTTACTTCAGAATATTTCCAGGTTGTAGACTATGTTAATCAGAAATTATTACTTTATGAATATCTCCTCTTCCCATTTTCTATGAAACCTGCTGCTAAGACTTACCAGTGACTTTGCCACCTGCTGAAATCCTGCCCTGACCACGTCTAGATGAGGGGCCCTGGTTGGTTTCTGCCCTATGATTATAATTGCTTTCTGAGTTTTTTAGCGGGAAGCAACTTTTCTTTTGTTGCCATAGTTCTTCTTGTTATTTTGGATTATTTCTTAAATGGTTTGTGCTATCGTTTGACTCTATACATTGTTTATTACCTCAAATATACAGGAAGATTTTGGAGTGTAAATGATTCTGTTTTATCTTCTTTTCTCCTCTTTCTTTTTTTCATCCTTCACTCCTCCTCCCTTCCTCTCACAACCACCTGTGCCTTCCCGACCATTCATAGTACCACACACAGGAGATTCTTATATACATTTATTGTCTTCCAATTTGAAATCCATAATACAATCTGCCCTCAGAAATTTCACAAGTTAATTGTGTTAGGACAACATGCACACGCACACATACACACACACTTGATTACCAATTATAGAGACAAAGGAAAGGGAACTGTATTTAAGAACAAGAATATTTTCACTGTACAATTTAGTCTTCCTGTTATGCGTACAGTGAGGTCGGTATTATTGTAATTTATACTTTACAGATGAGGAAACCAAGTTGAGAGAGGTTAAATAATGTTCCTAGTCACACTGATTTTAAATGGTAGAGCTGATTCAAATGCAGGTCAGTTGGGTTCTATCCTCTGGACCAGCTCAACAATAAAAAAAAAAAAAAAAAATTTACAGAGGCTGTATTCATATCCCTGCAAAGCAGGACAACCACTGAAGGAGTGTGGGTGATGGACGCATACAGAAATGCATCGTGAATTGGGAAAGGCTTCCTGGATGAGGGAACAATGAAAAGAGTAAAGGAGAGGGAATACGCTCTGAAAAACAGAGAATTGAGTAAGTGGAACAAGGTAATAAAGAAAAGAAAAAGCCTTTCCCATTAAGGCTGTAGAAATATTTACAGTTGGTTTCCAATTTCCTCATATTTTCTATCTAGCCAAACAGCAATAAAGGTATGTGGAAAAAACATATATATTAAATTACTAGGTGTCAGATTTCTGATTTGATAACACTTGGTGTAAAAATAACAGTTATTATTACTCTTCATTTATCTAGCTCTGAGAGTGTACACAGCACAGTATAATAAGTAGAATTTATCAGAGGAGGGACAAGATCGGTGCCCTGAGGGCTTTTCCACTTGAGTAGAGGCTCAAGTGGAAACTGTGACACCCAAGAATCAGGGCACCGCCATCACGCAGATGTGGACTCGCCTGTTCTTACAGGCTGTGGCGGAGGATGTGTGGTCCTATTGTGGGTGGCGTTTTCCTTTTGTGGGAGACATAGGAAGAGATTTTAATTTCTGTCTTCTAGAAGGAAGATGTTAATTGAAATATTTTCCTCGCATGAAATATCGCATATTACCACATGTGAAAAAAGAAAGCCATTTTTTCCTCCAGGACCCTGTTCTGTGTCTTTGGAGTGGTAGGCTGGGTTCAGTCATGATCCAGGGAGATCCACAATCTGGGAGGAAAGGCAGGTGGGCAGCTTTCTCCTGCCAGGTTCCACAAGTTTAGGCACATAACAATTCACTGTATTAATTACAGAGTATGTACCTGTACTAGTAAATATGTACACAAAATACTCTACTGATGCATTGTTACTCAGACAGTCAGAAGATAACCAAGAAATAACAGTTAAACAAACTAAAAAAGCTAACGTTTGCTTCACTTAAATCAGAGCACAGATCCTCAATCTTGACTTGTTAAGTTTTACTCTGGACATAAGTTTAATAAATGTGGTTTGTCGTTTCCTAGCCCTAGTACTTCAGCAGCAGCAAATGGGAAGATGGGGGAGACTTGACAGAGAGCTGGATGACTAAGGAGGAGACAGAAAGGCTGAAAACATACAGCTAGAGCTAGAGAGGGGTGGGGAGGTGAGGGCACGGAGCTCACAACCCTGTAACCTAAGTGGTTTCTGAGGACGTCAGCATTTCTGTTCAGGGTTGTGAGCCAGAATTCAGTTTGTGTGTTTTCCAGCTGCTATACATTTTATATATTATTCTTAATAAGATAATTACATTTGAATTTTTTAATAGAATGATGATATTCGACAAAAACAAGTATGAGCCAAATACACATTGTTCTCACTCATAAATGGACCTTGAACAACTACCATAATACTAAAAGAAAGGGATTGGCAGTAGTGGGAAACTGTCAGGGGACTGGGGACATACCTCATCAATAAAGGTACCTGCATGATGAACATTTGTATACCTAACCCTGAATTGTTCCCCACATATTTAAAATTAAAAAAATTAAAATTAAAAAAAGAAAAAAATCCTAAAATAATTGGAATAAAAAAATGCAAGAACAGAGAAGTCATGGTATAGAATAGAAGCAACAAGCGAAATTTGGACTTGTTTTGTTTTTGTTTTTTTTTTGAGTTGGAGTCTCACTCTGTCACCCAGGCTGGAGTGCAGTGGCCGCTCCCGGTCACCGCAGCCTCAACCTGCTGGGCTCCGGCAATCCTTCTGCCTCAGCCTTCCAAGTAGCTGGAACTACAGGCACGCGCTACCATGCCCGGCTAATTTTTGACTTATTGTAGAGATAAGGTATCTCCAAGTTGCCCAGGCGGGTCTCGAACCCGTGGGATCAGGCAATTCACTCCTCCGCCTCCCAAAGCGCTGGGATTACAGGCTGAGCCACTGAGCCTGGCTGGACTTAATTTTAAATAACTGCTATTAATTGTTATAAAGATTTAAGGTAAATACTTTTTAAAAACACTTCTTAAATTAAGATGTAATACAAAATTCTAATGTTCAATTGGGAAAAATCTAGGTTATTTTAAAGACGATATGAAGTAAGAGAAGTCAGAAAGAAACTAACATTATGTTAAAGTTTACTTAACACTGAATATTTACTGAACCCCTATTGTGTATCAGGGACTGGATCAGACTATAGTCTCATTACAAAACAAAACAAACTGACATTCATGACATCCGAACATGCCAAATGGACAAAGCAAGTATATAAATATATAATTTCTGCTTGTGATACACTCAGTGAAGAATAAGCCAGGGCAAAAGTGTCAGAGCACAGGCAAGCAGAGTGATTGCTACTGTTTTAAATACGGTATCTTTAGAAATTCTCTTTTCGAAGGCCATTTTGGGCAGAGCCTCTAAAAACAATGTGGTCATCCAGAAGAAGAGCTATTCAGGAAAAGAGTTAGGTGAGTGCCAAAGGCCTGAGACAGGGTTGGGTTTGTAGTATTTGAGGAGCAATAAGTAGCAGAACAAGAGAGGGAGAGAAGGTAGATGACTTTGAAGACATAGTGTTCCAAAGGAACAGAACCTACTGTTGAATTAGATGTGGGACAAGAAGGAAAGAGGGGAAACCAGGAGAGATTTTAGGTATTTTCCCCAGCCCACCTTCTCCATCACCCTGACCCTGGATACTTAGTAAATGGCATAGCCAACTGCTGTGCCGAAGAAAACTAGAAAAGAAGCAGAGATCTGAGAAAGTTGAGGGGTAGGGATTAGACGGTGATTCCACTAGAGATCTGAAAAGAGGCCAGACTGGAGATGGATACCCAGGAGCCATCAGAGTATAGATGTACATAAAACCAAGCAAGGGACTGGACAAGAGCTCAGGTAAAGATATCTGTAAAGATACAGAAGACAGCAGATCCAAAGACTGGCTTTCCACACATGCCAGGGTTTACAAATCAGCAGAGAAGGCGTGTGCAAAGGAGGAAGAAGGAGCTCGAGTCCATGAGAAGATACAGAGAGTAAGTTCTGGGGAGGGCATATTTCAAGAAAGGATGAGTAATCAGTTGAATTATCATCTGAAAGGTCAGTAGGTCAGATATACATAGAAAACCCAGCACTTAACAGATCTGACAAATCCATGACCATTGGCAACATAGAAGTGGGGGCTGGGAGGTGGATTTATAGTTTCATAGATAGTTTAAGTACTCAACAATGGTAGAGGAATGTTGTTCAAAGTTAATATAATAAATATACTATACAGGGGATGACTTCCACCCTCCCTGATGACCTCTTGTTCCTGATAGGACAGTGTTACATCCTTAAATATAAAGGAGCACAAAGCTCAGAACAGAATGATCCCTTTTTGCTACAGAGAGTCACACACCTGAGCTAAAACAGCCCATGATTTAGAGGTGGGCTAATTTAGACAACTTAAAGAAATGGAAAAATTAAGAACCTCACAGTGGGGAAACTGAGTCAAGTGCAAAGTCCCAGCTGAGAGGTGGAGAGATCCTCAGTAGTCCAGCCATGACTTGTCTTAAAGAAAACACCTTCTAGTGAATAATGAATTTGGTTGTGTTGCTTTTGATTTATATATTATACTTTTTTCTTAATTGAGTGAAATTCAATAACAGAGATGTTACATTGGCTAACTATTTCGAATTTTGTGGGGGATAAATGGAAAGGGTGCTTTTGGGCCAAGCAATGGTGTGGGGACAGCTCCTCCATAGGGAGCAATATTTCCCCTGCAATTGCAAAAATTTGATATAATTGCTCATTGGGAGAAAATCTAACCATCAGCACCACGCTTTTTCTTCCTTATAACCACCTACGTCTTATTGTATGTGGCTGTGGAATTGATGTATGGTAACATTTCTTTTTCTTTTTTAAGCATACCATGAAGGAAAAAAAAGAAAAATTCCATTGTGATCCTGAGGCAACCAAGATTTAAAGGTTGTGCTGGACTTACAATTGAAATGCAAATCACTCTTTGCAAACAGCCTCCCGCTGAGGCCCAAATTTTTACAGATCAGATTCTGCTGTCCTGATGAGGAATCATTGAACAGCATTTCCCAGGATTCACAAATTAGTTGCCGTCTAAGGTATCATTTTCTACGTTATAATTGTAACTTACCAGAGGAAACTTTGTCACAAAAGACAGTACCCTGTGCTTCCATTATTTTTCCAGCTGCACCGCCACTAAGGATTCTTTCACACACAATAAAAATACACACATCATGACCTCCCTCTCTGAAATACACACTCCTTGAATATAAACATTTTGAGAATATTGGTGTGCTTTTCTTCCCCTTCTTTTTTAGATGTGCAGGTGGTAAAATACTGGCTGCCATGAACTGCAGACAATAAATAAAAATTACCAGCTTCTTATGGCTCCCTGATAGAAACGTGCCAGCTTGGGAGAGCCTGATTCTCCAGGCATGATGATTCTCTTATGATTCTCTGGGCAAGACCTTTGTAGATATCAAGCCCCACTTGCTGGGTGCTCCTGAATGTGCAGATAAGGCTTGTCCATCTGAGGTCTTAGTGGCCCTCAGAAATAGGAATCCCTTAAACCCCTGAAATGTTACCTCTTCCTCCCCACATTACCAATGCTAATACTCTAAGATAGGCAGTGTTGCACTCAGGACAAGGAAAACCAACAAACTCAAAAAGTTACATGTTTAAAAGCCAAAGATGAGAGATAGAAATAATTCCAAGAAGTAGGATTGTCAAATGGGGAAATCAGTAGCTAGTACCCTTAAACTTTGTCTTGTCACAGACCCTTGCTAGCTGAATTATCTGAGGTAAATCACAGCAATGTCTGTGGACGTCTGTCTCCTCACATACAAATGTTCTGGATCAGAGTTTCTCATAGAGAGGTCTGAGAATCACCTGTCCCAGAAGTACACACTGTGTTTGTTCTCAAAAATGGTTTTGGAGATTTATCCCCAGAGAGTCTGATTTATTATATCCAGGATAGGTTCCAGGAATCTGTAATTTTAACAAGTTCCCCAGATAATTTTTAATAGATTTTAATATGTAGAGCAGTTTTAGATTTACAACAAAATTGAACAGAAAATAGAGATTTCCTGTGTACTCCCTGCTGCCACACATGTACGGCCCCCTTCATAATCACCGTCTTCTACCAAGGTGGTAGATTTGTTATCATTGATAAATCTGCATAGACCTACCATTATCCCCCAAGTTCCTAGTTGATATAAACGTTCACTCTTGGTTTTCTATGTCCTATGGGTTTGGACAAATGTATAATGACATGCATATACCACTGTAGTATCCTACAGAATAGTTTTATTTCTCTAAAATCGTCTATGCCCCTCCTATTCATCCCTCCCTCCCCACTAACCCCTGGCAATCACTGATCTTTTTACTGTCTCTACAAGTTTGCCTTTTCAGAATGTCACATCATTAGAATCATACAGCAAATAGTCTTTTCAGATGGATTTCTTTCACTTACTAATATACATTTGTTTTCTCCATAGCTTTTCATGTCTTAAGTGCTCATTTCTTTTAGTCATGAATAATATTCCATTGTCTAGATGTCCCACAGTTTATTTATCCAGTCCCAGAAGATTTTTACACACATTAAATTTGAGAACCACTGCAGTAAACAAACTATTACGTTCCTTCCAGACCTAACACTTGATAAATCTATAGGTTAGTCAAGCATAGCAAGCATACCCACCATGAAGACTGAGTTCCTTATTTGGAAATGTGTGTGTATATATCTATTTATCTCAAGAGAAATAGAAGACAAAAAGTCTCCTTCAGGTGAAGTTACTGTTTACATCTAGATAGAAGCTACTAGAGATGTTTGAAGATGCTAAGAATATTGTGAAATTCCAGTGACCACCTTCCACATCCTCCTGATGCATGTAAAGTGATGACTTTTTTATTTAATTTTTTTTTTTTATTTTAAAGGTATGGGGTACAATTCAGAGTTAGGTATACAAATGTTTATTATGTAGGCGCCCTTGTTGAGGAGGTATGGTCCCCACCCAGCAGACTTCCACTACTGCCAATCCTGCCCCACCCTCTCCTAGCAGTTTCCCACTACTGCCAATCCTTTTCTTATAGTATTATGATACTTATTCAAGGGCCGCTTATAAGTGATAACATGGGATACTCAGTTCTTTGTTTCTTGATAGGTCACTCATTATAGACTTTAAGTCCATCTAGGTTGCTGTGAAGCTCATAATTTTGTCCTTATTTATGGCTAGGTAATATTCCATGTATATATGTACCACTTTTTTTTATCCAGTCCTCTTTTGTTGGGCAGCACTATTGGTTCCATGTTTTAGCTACTGTGAATAATGCTGCAATAAACATACGTGTGCAGGTATCTTTTTCATAGAGTGATTTGGGTTCTTCTGGATATATTCCCAGTAGGGAGACTGCAGGATCATATGGGAGGTTGATATTAGGTCTTTTAGGAATCGTCAAACTGTTTTCCACAGAGGTTTTATTAGTTTACACTCCTACCAACTGTGTAAAAGTGTTCCCTTTTCGCTGCATCTTCTCCAGCATCTGTTGTTTTTTACGTTATTGATAATGGCCATCCTGACTGGAGTTAGATAGTATCTCAGTGTGGCTTTAATTTGCATTTCTGAGATGACTAGTGAAACTGAGCATTTTTTTTCATGTATCTTTGGCTGCTGCTAAGTCTTCTTTTGAGAAGTGTCTATTTATATCTGTTGCCCACTTTGTAATGGGGTTGTTTGTAAATGACAGTACAGGAATTCATATGGAAACATAAACGACTATGAATAGCTAAAACAATCTTCAGCAAAAAACAAAACAAACAAACAAAGTGGGAGGTATCACACTCCCAGACTTTAAACTTTATTATAAAGCTACAATAATTAAAACAGCCTGGTATTGGTACAACAACAAGCATATAGACCAATGGATAGAGATTCTAGAAACAAAACCTCAATTTCTCAACCAATTCATCTTCAACAAAGCCTCCACCACCATCTACTGGGGAGGGAAGAACCTATTCAGAATATGGTATAGGAAAAACTGGTTGACCACATGCAAAAGATTAAAACAAGACCTCTACCTATCATCATACACAAAAATCAACTCTAAATGTATCAAAGACCTAAGCGTAAAACCACAAACTATAAGAATCTTAGAAAATGCAGGACACACCCTTATGGAAATTGGAACTGGCAACCCATTCCTGATCAAAAACCAAGTGCCCATGCCATAAGAGATAAGATAGACCAGCGAGACTTCATCAAACTGACAAGTTTTTGCAAAGCCAAAGAAAGCATCAAGAGGGCAGGGAGACAGCCCACAGACTGGGAAAAAAAATATTTGCCAACTGTATGTCTGACAAAGACCTAATATCTAGGATCTACAAGGAACTCAAACATGCTGAAAAAAAAAGCAAACAGCCCCATTAAAAATTAGGCAAAAGATATAAATAGTGTCTTATAGCTCCAGTCTTCATCCTTCCAGAGCAGGAGAGACTCCTGAGGAAGGGAGAGGAGTACAGGGAGAAATAAGACCCTAGTTCAGTCCCTGTGGTTTGAGGAAGAGGAAGAACCGAGAAATGCGGTCAAGATTGCCCTTCAGTTGTCTCGGTTTCCCTGATGAAGAGGCAGAGCTATACATTGTAAGAAGAGTAGGAGTTGAAGATTGAAGGAAACTTTGGGGGTTTGGAGTTATTATTGAAGGGAATGAATGTGAAACCTAAGCAAAATCAAGAAAAATATGGTGAGTTGCTTGAGTCTCAATGGGTGATGATGTGCTATGGTTTAAATGTCTTCCTGCCCTCAAATTTTTAGGTTGAGACCTAATCACCAATGCAATAATATTAAGAGATGAGGCCTATAGAAGGTGATTAAACCAGGATGGAGATCTCATAAATAGATTAGTGCCCTTACAAAAAAAGTGTGAGGGAACTGGTTTGTGCCTTCCACCTTGTGAGTGAAAAGGCCTCATCTATGAAAAATGGGACCTCACTAGACACCAGATCTGCTGGTGCCTTGATCTTGGACTACCCAGCCTCCAGAACTGTAAGAAATAAATTTCTGTTGTTTATAAGACACTCAGTTTATGGTATTTTTTTGTATAGCAACCCAAACAGACTAAGATAGAGTCTTTGGAGTTTTATTAATGCTAATCAACTGCATTGTGCGACTATTTATATCAACATTTAATCTATGTAAACTGCGGAAACTGGATATTTTAATTTATTATAAATAATTTTTAGACATGGTGTATTATCTATTTACACATTTTGTTCAGTAATTTTCTTAGATTTTCTTCTTAAATTTCTGAGAGCAGAAGTCAACACTGTAGCCCTCGGGCCATATCTGACCAGTAACCAGTTTTCATAAAGGCTTAAACTTATTATTACATTTTAAAAGAGTTACTACAATAAGAATGTGACAGAGACTTAGAGATCATACAGGGGCCTTTAAGACAGAATTGTCAGTTGGGTGTCTTGACTCAAGCCTTTAATCCTAGCAGTTTGGGAGGCTGAAGTAAGGGAATTGCCTAGGCCCACAGGTTCAAGAACAGACTGGGCAACTTGGTGAGACCTCATCTCTACAATAAATCAAAAAATTAGCATGTGCCTGTAGTTCCAGCTACTTGGAAGGCTGAGGTGGAAGAATCACCTGACCCCAGCAAATCGACGCTGGGGTGGCCATGAGCGTGCATGCCACTGCACTCCAGCCTGGGCGACGGAGTGAGACTTCAACTCAAAAAAAAAAAAAATCATCTTGCTAACTCCCACTTTAGAGTCAGCAGTCATATCTTTGGCTTTCAGGGGCACTTCTCCAAAACCACCATCCCCAGGAAATATTATATATACCACGTTTCCTTTTCTTCCTGGGCACACAATTAGAAAATCCGTTTCCCAGTCTCCCTTGTAATTAAGGCTGGCTACCAAAGCTGATGACAAGTCCTCCACTTCCAGACCTTTACTAAAACTATCCCACTCTGGAGATATATCACACACTCTTTATTGTGTAAGCCAGTTAGACGTAGAAAATCCAACTGAGGACACCAGTACTTTCTGGTGGAGACATAAGGTAGAGGGAACCTGAGTCCCTGACTGACCTGGTGGTAGGCTACACAGACAGAGAATATCCCACTGAACTTCATCTGAGCCAAATATAAACTTGTGTTGGTTGAGACAGTGAAATGTGGTAGTTCATTACAACAGCTGCTAGTATTTATTCCAACTGATGATCCTAGCACAGCTCAGTTTGCATGTTGCTTCTGTATGCTTTCAGCCTGGAAACCAGAGCACTGATACTGCTAAAAACAAAATTGTGACTCTAAAAGGACTAGTCAGTTTCTCAGTAAAAGAAAAATTCTATTACATTCTCTAGAACAGAGATGTGGGGAGATCAAAGGCCTTTATCCATTTTACAGTTAGTTTGGGACTATTTTTTCTGAGGTAGTTTTGATTAAAGAGTGATCTTCAAACAAGTGGGGCGTCAGTCTATCAACATTATCTGCATTGTGTCTCCCTTCTTCTTGTCCCAGGACTTGTGCTAATCACAAGTGAATAGCTTAAAGTAAGTAATAAAGTAAATATAAGTGCATTTCAAATAACCAGTCACAAGGCCTAGTTCTGGAGATGCATGAAAGAAAAACACTCTTTGGATAATCATACTGCCTGGGAAAGTCACAGAAATAATCCTAATGTTTCTAAAACAGAGTGCTTTCGTGACAGTATGGAAAATGTTATTTCTATAGTATTCATACATCACAACAACAGCAACAAAATTAACAAGTAGTTGCTCTTTAGCAAGGCAAAATTGCCTTATGGGGGACGAGTTAAGAGCATGATTGAAGTTACTCAATTTTTACTTGAGTTCTTGCTGCCCCTCATTAACTCTATGAACTTTTATGACCACAATCTCTCTGTTCTTCTGTTTTCTCACTTGTAAATAGAAATTATGGCAATAATAAACCTACCCAATTGGGTTTTAGTAAAGATTAAATGAATTATTATCTTGAACTTAAAACAGTAGTGGCACATTGTGCTTATTATTATGACATAAATGCAAAATAAGATAATTAATCCTATATGCCAGGCCTAATGTCACACTTAGAAAATCTCCATGTCCTTTCAGTCATGCATTTCTGTAAACACCTTTCTAGTATTTCACTGTTGCCTAAATTATCCAATAACTTCTTCAAAGCCACATTTTGAGATCAGTTTAGAGTTATAGAGATAGTCGCAACAAGTGTACAGGACTTAGAGGATATTCCCCTTAGATTTAAAAACAGGAGAGGACATAGAAACTGGGAACTATGGGGTGTACTTGGTTAGATTAGTTTTTGTGCCTATCCCCTTTATAGTGCAACTTTTTTTGTGTGTGTTCTATGTCCCAAAAGTGAGACTTACAGAACAAAAAGCAATTTTTTAGTCTTTCCTAACAAAAGAGAAACTAGCCTTTTTTTCAAAATGCTGTAAACCTGAAGTACTGTAAGGTTTCTTTGTCTTTAAATCAGAGGAAAAGAAGGGGATTCATGATCAAAAGAAAAAATGAAGTTCATTTTGAAGAAAATCTTTAAGTTGCCAGTGGATATATATTATTTAATTGTTTGCAAATGAACAACATTTTCCAGTTTGGATTGTTTTAAGAATCTAGGTCTTCGCACTTTTTTTGTTTAAACCCGTGTATCTGGCTTTTCTTTGTTAAACTTTATAGTTGCTCAGAGAAAATTGTGAGGAGCTATATTCTTATTCAGTGCAAATTGAAAGGCTTGTTTTGTTTTCCTCAAGGAGAAGGAGATACTTTTGTCAGAAGGCTTGTAGTCACCTTGTTTGCAGTCTTTTAAACAAGTGATAGTTTATCATGGAGAAAAATATATTCAGATACCATATGCAGTATGAACGCACCAGTTCCTGTCATTAATTCAGAATTCTTAGTCCATGCTGTATGCTTTATAGCCTAACATAGTGAAATGAAAGGAATTTTATATATTTTAGTTCTGTCCCTCTGCTGGCAGTGGAAGTAAATCCCAAAGTATTTCAGCAGGTGCTATTAATATGCAAATAACAGAGAATACACTATTTCTAATAGACCTCCCAACTGCATGGGAGGCATCGCTGTTGGAGCAAATTAGCTTTCTGTAATTTGCATGCTTTTCACAACCTCCTGGGATTATATTTTAGATCAGAGACAATAAAAGCATATGCAGTTAGCTTAAAATGTAACTAATTTTAGACTTTGAAACAATTTTAACCTAACTTCTTTGTGGTGTTAAACAGCTATTTGCAAAGAAACTTTTATAGCAGTCTATAATTTTCATAGCGTTGATCTGCCATGAATGGCTCCATCTCGCTATAGCATGAAAACAAATGTGGGAACAGACCAGGTGTATGGGTTTCCCAATTGACTGAAAAGACATAAGAGGGCGGTGAACTGGAGGCCTGGAATACACCTTGTTGGGCAATTCCAAAGGACAGTATGAAATCAAGAGAATGTGAAATTGGCCCAAATGAGTGATCTGCTAAAATATTTTATGGCCAAAGGAACCAGCCATAAACATAAAAACTTATTTATTTAGTTCACCATATGAACCTTACTTTATCTAATTGTCCAAATTAATCAGTCAATATCTAAGTAAACTAATAAAAATTAACTGATTTTAGCTATCCCAAGTTATGTTTTACAAATAATATGTTTTGGGAATTTTTATCCTATGTCATACAAATTAGGAAAGTTTCCTGAAAAATATTCAGCCAGTCTGGCCGCATCCAAAGTCATTGCGAATTTAACATAATATTTCAGGATTATTTTTCCATTGCTCTATTAGTGAGAAGATGAAAATTACACCACCTAGTATATATTTAATTGAGAAAAATAAATTATTTTGATCTCTTTCTGGATTGTGTAATCCTGGTTTTTTAATCAAAGTATTTAAATATTTCTTCAGTCTTTTGCTCTTTTAATTATATAAATAAAAATTAAATTGAAGAAATGAAATAATTGGATGTGTAAAGCTTACATGTCACCTTTGAGTATGTAACTTTGATTTGGAGCCCAAATTACCTAATGACTAAATTATTCTGCATTTCTTTTCATTCTTATTGACACAGCTACACTACAGCTTAAAATATAAATATAATAATAGAAAATGTCACAAATAAGAGTTACTTAAGAAGGTTTAGTGTCTAATACGTTCCTTCTCCATCATTCCAGTCACAAGTAAATTATCACAGGTAAAATGACTTTGAGAAAAATAAGAGAATGAATATACTGGCATTCTAATATTTCTCTTTACATTCTGAACTAATTCAATTCAATGATTCCTGTTCATTAACTTTGCTGAGATGTGTGAATTAACATGCAATAAATAATTCAGCCATTTGACATCCTTGAACCTACAAAGTAAAAAACAATTAATTTAGATATTATAAACTCAACCAAATAATTAATTTTACACATATGCATTTATATATAAATAGGAAAATATTTTTACTTATCTACAAGTTAAAACTTTAAGATGTTAGCTTTTTATTCATTTTCTCATGATTACATTTTTAAAAATTACTCTTCTATATCAAATGGAAAGAGAATTCATGTATGGTGTATACAAATAAAGCAATAATTATGGAAAAAATTGGATATAAAAAAGTGACACTGAGAATAATGATAATTTTGCAGCAAAATTGAAAATGTCTAATACCAAATAAATATAAATGGTATAATTTTACATGTATATAATTTTACATACATCATAAATTTATATATTTGCTCCAAAATTTAGCACAGCTTATATTTGTATCAGATTTCTTCAGTTCCTCCGTTATCTTCTTCAATCCCTTTCCTTCCATACCAACCCGTTAGAGCTCTGTCCCCAGCTCGTCTTTTTCCTCTTTCTTTTCTAATCATATTACCCAATGCATGACTTTCTTTTTACCTCCCTATTTATAGTTCCCCAAACAATGCCTTCATCTCTTATGTCTTTGGTTTTTCTTCTTAAGCAGAGCATTTTAAATCAGTTCACCTCACATCTTCCTCAAAGTCCTACTTAGACACAGGCTTTACCAGTAAAGCTTCAATGATACTTCTGACTCAAATCCTGTCTTTTCTTGGAAGTCCCAGAAAGATTCTGGGTGTGGGGTTCAGTTCGTCCTATTTTTAACACATGACACTTTCTATGTTTTAAAATTAAACGACAAATGTCTTATTTCCTTTGACCGAACTGTATGCATCCTGAGAGCAAGGTTTGTTATTGTGTGCTGAGATCGTCCTTAAATATAGCATGGACTCCCGAAATATTAAATATGAGTATATGAAATCTTTATAAACATTAATTTATTATCTCATCTACTGTGTCTGATAATGGAAGAGCCTTATATTTGTATCCCCCGCCCCCACTTTGGTTTCACAGGTATTTACTCTTCCCTTTCGGAGTGATTAGGACATATTTTGAGACTCAACTGGGTTTGTACTGCTTATGTGACCTTAGGTACATCATTTATCTCTATCTGTGAAATATTAAAGGCTTAATCTATCAACCCCTCTGAGTTACTGTGAGGATTATCCAATGCAATTTGCTTTGCACGGACATGTTCTGAAAACAGGTTTTTATAAACAAAGACTGGCAGTTCTTGATATTCCAGTTTGAGCCAGTGAAGCTTTGAGCCTTGCAGTTTCCGAGGTCCTGAGGGCCCTGGCTGCTTCTCTCCTGAGACCACATCTGAATACCCCTACTTTTAGTTCTTTGGCTAGCACCTTCATGAAAAAAGCCTTTATGATCTCTGCTTTTCTTATGAAGCAGTTGTTTGGACATGATCTCCTTGCTGGCTGACTTCAAGTCAAGGAGAACTTTTTTGGCAACTGATGTGAAACATTCTGGTTAGACATGTTCAGAGCCTCAAGTCACAGACTTGTGTTTATTTTTGTTGAGAAAGGGCAGAGCAGGGAGACTTGGCCCCACGGCCTTTATTTTAGTAGCATACAACAGTAGAACTGTGAGTCCAGTGATAGAGAGAAAATTGTTTCAAGTATTTTAACTAACGAACACAAGTTTATTCACTTTTACCCTGAGCAACTAAAAGTTGTTCTTTTAGGTATGTCATACAAATATAAGCCAAAGAAGAGATTTTTTTTAAAAGTCACATTTATTACTGAAAAAAAAGATCTTAAATCTCAGCTTAAACAATCAGATCAGTTTTGCCTTTTTCTAGAAATCATTGACTCCATACCCCAAACCATGTCCCATCCTTAACTAACATAGAACTTCTCTTTTTTGATAATATTTTAAGGAATGATAGTGTTGAATATAAGTTTCTTTAGTTAATTTCCCATACCTTTCCTTCATGTATATTCATGCATACTCATAGACTAAATTTGTTCCTCTGATTAACACTGGAAACCCTCTTGCACTTGCCTTCTCAGGCCCTGTTCATGAACTGAACATTTTTATTGTCATGAAGAGAAAGACCACAGTTTTCAAATACTGACCATTTTCTGTGAGCTAGTCAGTAAGCTTAGGGCTTTACATCATCTCTTCTGATCTGTTCAACTACCCTCAAAGGCAGATAATATTATGTTCATTTTAAAGATGAGAAGATTGAGTCTCTCAGAGGCCCAAGGAAGAAACACTAAACAGTGGCAAATCCTACATTTATATTGAAGGTCGTCTGATCTTAATTTTCATGTTCTTTCCATTATACAACTAAAAATGAATAGATAACTATATATAAATATAAGGGCACATACAAATATGTTTCCCTACACACACAAAACCTTTTCCTGAGGCTTCACAACACCTGAAATAATCTTTGATATTAGACAAAAACTAATCAATCATTTTAGTGATAAGCAGATGAACTAGGTACTATCAAAACAATAGATTTGTCACATTATAAATGGTTGTTTTAGAATGTCATAGGCACAGGTTCATATACAGAAATATTTCTACATCTCATATATACACAGGAAGACCTGGCGATCTGGAAAACCTCTTTCTCCCAGAAAGTCTACTGATTTAATCTCATTCTTTTATATCTGCAAATGACCCTGCTCCAGCATACTATGGCACTAGAAAGACATGCTGACAGATGCTTTATGTGCACCAGTGTTTAGGCTGGAAGCATGTGAGCAGGCATTTGGAATGCAGGTGGGATAAGAGGTAGTTACTATCCGCAAAAGAAGATGAAGACCCAGATTCTGGATATGGAGACTTGGTTTGGAGCAGAACTAGCCGCCATCTTGACTTGTAGCTCAACCACGGATACACTGCCTCAGGGGACCCGATTAGCCCTGACCACAGCAGACAACAGAGAATGTTTCCACAATCTGCTGTAGCACTGAGCCTGTGGATGGTGAAATGCTCCCAGCTTCAAAGATTAGAGGGACAAAGGAGGGGGAGTTACTCACAGCACCCTAATCCTCTTCTTTCCAATATGTGTTAAAGCTTTCTTGTTAAAGTTTCCTGGAGCATGATTCCCTCAGCAGACCATGGTAATGTGTGCTTGAGAAAAAAAATGAAGTTAAAATAGTGTTTCAGGAATTCTTTAATAATGTAATCTGAACCAGTTCTTATTAATGAGCCCAAAGTGTTTCCCATCCAACTGTAGTCCTGCAATTATTTAAATGTGTAAGTGAAACCATTCTTTATACCTTCATTCACAGTCCATTTAAGTCAGAAACTGAGTTTACTTGGTTTACTAACTGGGCATTAAGCAGCATTTGAGCAGCTTAAAAACTATCAACAATTGCAATGGCCCATAATAAATATATGTACAATTATTTCTATATAGTTTGTCCTTCATAGTTAAAAATGGCATTGCTGATGCAGTTACTGATCACATGCCTAACTAACTACACGGATAGAATTTTAGTGTATATTTGCATGGGGTTTTGCCATTTATAGAGCATTTACATTATCTAATTTATTTCTCAACATAGCTCAGGTAATTCAGTGTTAATATTACAACTATTTTACTATCAAGGAAACAAAATTTGGAGATGTCAGATAATTCACAATCATAAAACCAGAAAATAGGAGACCAAAGTACTTGACATATCATAAATATGATTTTTTCTTTCATAATTGTTCTCCAAAGTGCTGTGTTGGCTATCATAATTGAATACTGGTCATTTTTATAAAATACAAAGCCCATTTTAAGAAATAATGGTCACTATATATTAATCCATATGTAGTTAAATTCTTCTTTATCAGTTCCTTCATTGAAGCATTTAAATTATTTGAAGCATTTAAATTATTTGAAGCATTTAAATTAGTGTAGTTTGCAAATATAATTTTGCAGCAATAAGTATAAAAATAACTTTCTCCAAGATTATTTAAATTTTTTACTTTAAATTTAATCATATATTTAATTTAAAAATATACTGTATGGTACATGTATCTCAGCAGAGTTCCTTCAACTCTCAATATATTAAAAGTAGGCACTTTAATTTAAGTATATTCTTAGAGGTTGGAAAAATACCGGAAAACTTTAATAATATAATTTCATACCTTGATGCCTAGTATTCAAAGCCTTGTAGATTTTCACTGTTATAAAAGAGAGCTCATGAAAATTATTTGATTATGTCATTTTAGACAGAAAGAAGAAAGGTTTTTATTGATTTCATTCCTTTCAAATCACTTTGCCTTGGAAATATTTCTGAAAGATTGTTCAGAATAATTAATATGTAGGAAGAGTAGATTACAGTATAGTGGAACTGACTAGAAATTCATAATGCAACCTCTCTCAAAATTCCTATAAAGTACCCATAAAAGTCTACAAAAAGATAAAAACTCACAAAAACTTGAATAACTGAAAATAAGGTTATTGCTAGAAGTTGGGAGGAGACTACATTACCTACAAAATCTATGTAATGGTATGAAATAGTACAATTAGCAGTTATGCATATGGTGCTAAAACAAAGGATCCTCAGCCGAAGAAAAGGAAGGGAGAGATTATTTCCTGCTCTATCATTGTTTGCATTTGAAGGAGATCCCTGCCCTAAGAAAGTTTTGCTGCATGGGTATTTTATTTTGACACACAAGTTCCCATTTCTCTTTTTTTCATCTTTAAAATTTCCCTACAATTCAGAAAATAGAGACCCCAGAAAACAAAAAAGGTAGGAAATAGGGAGATGCTGGATACTGATGGAAATCTACTCAATCTTTGAGGTGTAACCACCATAAATTTAGTGCTGTGGATGGGAGCAATGGCAGGAGGATGTTTGTGGGTGGGGCACACTGATCCTTGCAGAATATTTGACCTTAACTGCTTTCATGTCAGTGAGTCATGTGATAAATGCAGGAGACAATCCTAACTTAATCTAGCAGAGATATGCAGAAAATATTTTGCTCTGGTCAGGCTCGGGAGCTCAGCCTGTAATCCCAGCCCTTTGGGAGATGGAGGCAAATGGATTGCCTGAACCCATGGGTTCAAGACCTGATCAGCCAGCTTGGTGAGGCCTAGTTAGTTTCTACAATAAAAAAAAAATCAAAATTTAGCTGGGCACTGTAGCATGCGCCTGTCATTCTGGTTACTTGGAAGGCTGAGGCGAAGGATCGCTAGATCCCAGCAGGTCAGCACTGGGGTAGCCATGAGTGTGCCACTGCACTCCAGCCTGGGTGACAGAGTGAGACTCCAACTCAAAATGAAAAATTCTTTTGCTCTACAGATACAGATTGAGAACGGCATCTTAGTGATATTTAAGAATAAGTGGAAGTGGGACTGGCAGTTGAGGGAAGCTAGAGGAGAGAGGGGAACACCTTATCAACAAGTGGGATTGGCAGTTGAGGGAAGCTAGGGGAGGGAGGGGAACACCTCATCAACAAGGGTGCCTGCATAATCCACGTTTGTATACCTAACCCTGAATTGTACCCCACATCTTTATTATAATAATAATAATAAAGAATAGGTGGTACCTAAGGAACCCATACATACCAACTGCTATAAAAATACTCAGTGTGACTGTATTATTTCCAATTTTATAACCAGCAGAAAATATTAGGGTGCTATTTGGTATTCAGACAACATACAACAAAATATGATTTCTATCAGCCAGGAAAACAGAAAGTCATGATGGGTTGTAACAAAAGCACGATAAGTTAAAACATGAGATGAGTAATATAAGAAAGGATAAGACATAAAATAAAATTAATGATAGCAAAATTAAAATCTGGACTGTGAATATTCAAGAACAAATTGGCTTACTGTGTAAAGGGCAAACTTTAAAAATTTTCCCAGAATAATGAGATTAAAAAACTATGAAAGCAGTTGATGGAAAAAAAAGATGATCCAAACATGGAAACTAATATTTCTGCGAGATAGAGAAAGGCTAGTTAAAAAAAAATAGCAGAAGCAATAATCATTTTTTAAGAGAAAAAAAATGATATGTTTTAGACTGGAAGAACTTCACACTTAAAAACATTATTGTAGCTAAAGTTTGAATTAGACCTTATAAACACCTGCAAACATCCAAGTTAGAAAAAAATAGGCTATCTATAGGTAAACAAAATGAATTTTGTCCTGCTACTACTCCTTCACATTATTGAACAACATGAGACCCTGAGCTTTAATATTCTACAGAAATCTTTGGGGGAAACATTTGTGATTAAAATGTGAATAATATTTCAAGCTTATATTAATATAATATGTGAAAAAGTCATTCCAAGATATTTTGGGAGGATAAACTTAGCATCCATTTTCCTTCTCGAAAAAAATTATTTAAAGATTTATTGAAGACCATTTCCAGGCAATTGAGAGGGAAATAAAAATTACAAAATCAAGAAAGGGAAATAAGATAGTGGATATTTATTTTACATGCTACAATTCTGAACATTGAAATCAGTCTTGCCATGATTATGGTGAAAAGTAATTTATGTTATTATAATCAAATACAAAATGTAATGCAAAAGTCAGAAATATTTTTGAAAGAAAGAATATAATGCAAAATATAGTAATTGATTGACATTAATCTTTGTCTAAAATTCTAAATAAATTCTAAAAATAAAAGGAGGATACAATTTTTACTAATTTCCTCAAGTTATTGGTAGAGTTGAAAAATAGTTTTTGTATTTTTAAATCATTTTAATTACTAAAATACATTCCCATTGGAAAAAACCTATAGATATGTATATACTTAAATTGGCAGATTCCCCACTTATACCCTCTGTCATCTAAAAGATGTAACCACGAAAAAGTTTGATTTATCTTTTTCAGAATTGTAAAGAGTTAGGTAGAATAAAAGAACATTCCTATATAATACACATACACAAATATATGTATACATAAACACTCATAAATATATATACATATATGTAGAACATGTATAGTTATCAATATACCTATACCTTTCTATATAGTACCTATATATTACATATAAAATGCACAAGTATTGTTTATATATATTTTTAATTTAGCATTCTAGTAAGGGTATTGTATCTCTTTGTAGTCTGATTTTGTAATTCATTAATGACTAATGTATTAAACATCTCTTACTGTGCTCATTGGCCATATGTATATCCTGTCATCTTTTGTGAAGTGTTTGATCAAATTTTTTGCTCATTTCAATTTTTTATTTTAAGAATGAAAAAAGCTCCTTATGTATTTTTAATAGAATTTCTTTGTCAAGTAAATAAATTATAAATATTTTCGTTTTCCTAACTGCTTCTTCTTCAAAGCAGAACTTTTTAAGTTTAGTGGAGTCCAAATAAACATTTTTTTCTTATGTTCTAAGTTGTCTTTTTCTAATCCCATTTTAATATATTTTCTTCTTTTTATTCTAGAAAATTTAAAGTTTTTATCATCGTATTTTATTCTGAGATATATTTTAAGTTTTATGTAGGTAGGAGGAGTTAGTTTATTTTTCTTCAATATGGATATTCAATTTGTTGAAAAGACTATGTCTTCTATTGAATTACTTGATTGAATTACTTGAGCACATTTGTTGGTAATTGATTAACCATATTTGCATGGGTCATAAAAATATTGTTTTCTGATTTATGAATATGGTATATCTTTTTATTTACTTAAGTCTTTAAAAATTTCTCTCAATAGCACTTTGTAGTTTTTGTTGAACAGAACTTACACTTATTTAAACTTATCCCTATGGATTTCATGTTTTTGGATACTATCAAAATGATTGTTTTATTTTAATTTCCAGTTTATGTAATAATATAAATAAAAATTTGGTTTCAAACATTGACCTAATATCCTGTGACTTTATTAAAGTTACTTATTAGTTCTAATAATAGTTTTTTTAAGTTTCTTTAGAATTTTCTATGTATCCCATTAAGTTATCTGTAACTAAAACAGTTGCACTTATTTTCCAACTCTTATGTTGTTTATTTTGTATTTATTTTGTTGCAATAACTAAGACCACCAGTTGAATGTGGAATAGAAGGAGTAAGAACAGACCCTCTTGGCTTGTTCCTAATCTTAAAGAAAAAGCATTTAGTCTGTCCTAATTAAGCATGGTAGCATAGTTTAGCTTTTTCAATAGACAGTCTTAATCAGGCTAAGAAAGTTTCCTTCTAGTTTTTAAGAGGTTTTATAATGAATGGGTGTTGAATTTTGTAAATACCATTTATTCTTCTATTGAGATTTTTGTCAGTTTCTTTCTGAGAGTATGATTGCTTGATAGTTGAATAGTAATTCAACCTTGCATTCCTGGGTTAAAGCTTACCTTGATTTGTCTTGATAATAATTTCTTAAAGATTTTTGGGTCTATGTTTATTGGAGATGTTTGTCTTTTTTATAATACAATTGTCAAGTATTGATATAAGAGCAAGTATGACCTCATACAATAAGGTGAGAAGTATTTATTCTGCCCAAATTATTTGATTTTTTTTTGTTAATATTGAAAGGTAATCACCCATAAAGCTGTCTGGGTCAGAAATGTATTGTGAGAGTGTCAGTTACAAATTTAATTTTCTTAATTAATGTAAGAATTTTTCTCCTATTTTTTTCTTAAGTCAATTTTGGTAATTAGTGCTTTTCAAGAAATTTGTCAATTTCTTCAATGGTCACAAATGAGTTGAAATGCAATTATTCATACTATTTCTTATCATCCTTTTAAAGGCCACTTGAAAGACTTCCTTTAACATTTTTGTATTGAGAATCTGAAGTCAAAAATTCTCTCAACCCTCATTTTCCTAAGTACTTATGTTACCTTAAAACTAAAGAATATTTTTTGAAGGGTTAACAATACTATATTGATCAATGCATCTTTTAATGCTTTAAAGATATTCCATTGTCTTCTAGATTGCATAATGCTGTGGATTTTTTTAATGTGATAGTTCTCATGTTTGTTCCCTGTGTGGAATGCACTATCATTTTCCTGCCTGTAAAATTTTTACTTTTCACTAATTTTCAACAATTTGTCTTGGTGCTGGTCTCTTCTGCCTTATCTTGGTTGAAGTTATTTATATGACGTTTCTATGAAATACGGAAAAATTATAACTATCATTTCTTCAATTTTTTTTCCTAAAACCTCTTTTTACTTCTTTTATTCTGAAGCTGATTCCCATAATTCTAGTTTAACATTAGAATATAGGTCACTGAGACTGTTCATTTTTTTTTTTCTCATTGTGCTTTATTTTGGGACACTTCTGAAGTTATATCTTCAAGCTCACTGATTTTTTTTCCCTTATGTATTCTTTAATCTATTATCAAATTCATTCACCAATATTTTTAATTAGATACTGAAATTTGCTGGGCACAATGGCTCAGCCTCTAATCCCAGGATTTTGGGAGAACGAGGGGAGAAGACTACCTGAGCCTGGAGGTTCGAGACCAGCCTGGGCAAATTGGTGAGATCTTGTCTCTACAATAAAATCACAAAAACTGGTCAGGCATGGTGGTGTGCACCTGTAGTTCCAGCGACTTGAAAGGCTGAGGCAGAAGGATCTTGTGAGCCCAGCAGGTCAAGACTGTGATGGCAGTGAGTGTGCCACTGCACTCCAGCCTGGGCGACAAGAGACTCAAAAAAAAAAAAAAGATATTGAATTATAATTTTTAAAAGTTTCATTTACTTCTTTAAAAATATTTTTTATTTCTTTTTTCATTATGTTCATGTTTTCTATTACATTAAATTCTTAAGTAGAGAATATTTATAATGTTTGCTTAAACATCTTTGCTTGTCAATTCCATTTTAGTTGTTTATGTGTCTGTTTCTATTGATTCGTGTTTTCTTTCTTAGGATCACATTTTCCCGTTTCTTTTTATGTGTAGTAAGTATTTTTATTGAACCTCTAACATTGTGTATTTCATGACGTTGAGTGCTAGATTCTTTTATAGTCTAATTAAGAGTTTTTCAGTTTGTTTTGAAAGCAGTTAAATTGCTTGAAGATTAGTTTGATTCTTTTGAGACTTCCTTTTAAGTATTTATAGGTTGGGTCTAGACAGTCGTATGTTGGTAAATATTTAACAACTGGCTCTCAAATAAATAAATAAACAAATAAATAAATAAACAATATGTAAATATCATATAAGTGATGCATAGTCCACATTTTTCAAATAACTATAAATATACAATATTGTTTATTTTACATTCTATAAAACTAATAGATTTTCACCAAATATTTTTGTCAATTTTTGCCAAACTTTATCTGTAATTTTTAAAAAATATCAATTGCTGAAAAGTTAGTATAGTTTCAACATATTTAATGATATTTTCCTTTACATTAATGAGTAAGAAGAAAGTGAAGCCGGGCTCGGTGGCTCAGCCTGTAATCCCGCGCCTTTGGGAGGCTGAGGTGAGTGGATTGTCCCCATGGGTTTGAGACCTGCCTGGGCAGCGAGACCTCATCTCTACAATAAATCGAAAAATCAGCCGGGCATGGTAGCGCATGCCTGTAATTCCGGCTACTCGGAAGGCTGAGGCGGAAGGATGGCCGGACCCCAGCAGGCGAGGCTGCGGTGGCCGGGAGCAGCCACTGCACTCCAGTCTGGGCGACCGAGTGAGGCTCCAACTCAAAAAAGAAGAAAGTGAAACAATAGACATGTGTCAGAACTTCACACATTTGCATTGATTTAAGTGACAATGAACTGAGCAATGTTTATCAAATTCTGGAAGACTATTTCTTCAGTATTCATACTAGTCACATTATAACAACTATACATTATATTAACTATTTTTAAGTTTAATATTAATTATGAACATTTTCTCCATTGCACTACTAATTTTAGATGATCAACAAAACAGTAAACCAAGTCCTAATGTTTTCAGTTTCCATAAAGTAAATATTTCTGCCATGGCAGATTTCAAGCTTCCAACATGACATTACTGAAGGTACAGTTGCAAAGAGATGTGTAGTAGCATACCATTGTATAGTATCTCCATCATATAGAAACAATAGGTATAAATAATGTAAAGAGCATCGATAACAGAAAAATGTACTAAGGTAATTAAAAGGTAATGACATTTTTAGTATTTATTTATTTTTACCTTAATATAGTCAATTTAAGTATAATTTGTTTAATTTAATTTATTTTTTGTTTTTTTACAAGGCAGGACTTATTGAGAGGACAGAAGAGCTCTCACAGTGGGAGGGGACCTGAAGAGGTTGCCCAGTTTAATTTTTAATGATGGTAATGTTTATCAACCAACTGAACAGTTCTTGAAAAATTTGACAATTTTCTGTCATGAGTCACAACGCTGGGTCTAGAGTAGCTGTATTAGTTACCTATTCTTGTTGTCATAAATTATCAACTTTAGTGGCCTAGAAAACAGAACATTAATTTTACTCTAGAATTCCAGAGGGCAGAACTCTGAAATGGGTTTTAATAGGCTAAAATAAAGGTGTAGACAGGCCCGTGATCCTTTTGGAGGCTGCAGGGGAAAATCTGTTGCCTTGTCTTTTCTAAGTTATAGAGGACATTTTTGTTCTTAGTTTGTGACCCTGTTTAAAGACACTAGCATCACATCTTCAGATTTTTTTCTGATCAGCTCGAATACAACCCTCTTTCACTCAAAGAATCTTTGTGATTACATTGAGTTTCGATGGCTAATGCTGGATGATCTCCCCATTCTATGACTTAATCATATCTACAAAGTTTCCTTTTGCCTTGTAAGGTAACATATCTTCAAATTCCAGACATTAAGATATAGGCACTTTTGGAGGCCAGTGTTCTACCTGCCTAGTAGCCTTTGCTATTAGTGTTTAATGCTAATTTTTTTTGCCTGAATCCCCTGATAACTCTCTACACAGACATATGAAATTTTTTCAGCCCTGTGTGAGCTTCAACAATATCTCTGCTTATTGTTCTCTAGCAATTTTTCCTCTTCCACAAGTTATTTTTTTGTCTGGCCTCATGGCGTTTTATAGAATGCACGTGCCGATTAGTATTCAGCCAAAGATTCAAGGAAACTGCAAGCAGTTCTTAGAATTTTTTTCTTAGCAGTGACCTCTTCTATCTAGTACTATTGCTGTCATAGTTTAGCTACTTCCATATTTCTAAATACTCATCTAACTCCTCACTCACTGGGACTTTCTGGTACTGTTTGGGATCCTGTGCCCCATTCTGGAAATTGGTTTCAGACAGAAAGCTGGGGCCATGGTAGAACTAACCTCATTTGTTTACCTTCTCTCTGAAATCACAGGCCCACTCTGCTTATAAACCAATGTCTAAAAAGAGTTACTTCATATATTTTGTCTAGCTTTTTGTTTACTATAGGAAGTTAAACTTGGACCGTGTCACTCTCTCAAGTGAAGAAACAGAAGATTTAAATTTTTAGTTGAAATTTTATATTTTAATTTAAAAAACATTACTAATAGATTATAAATAGAAACTATCATTTCTAAACCACTAGGAAAAATGAAATAGAAAGAAATAACAGAAAATTAAAACATGAAAAATGCAATACAATTTAATTAGAACATGCAAACAACAAAATAATTAGACAAAAGTAACAATTATAGTAAATGTGGACTGAACAGATTGAATTATCTGGGTGAAGACAGGGATGCTTAGATTGGGTTTAAAAGTACAATGCCTACTCTTTAAAAGATATAATAGATAAAATTAAAATATTAATAAGATAGTTTGAAAATAACTGGTAAGATCTGATTGCTACAGAGAAAATATAATATAACATTGGCTGAACAAAAATCAAGTTAAACAGAAGTAATATTATTGAAGATGCAAAGTAAATAAAGCACAGTTTTCATGATAAAATACACAAGACTCTCAACTCTAAAAATATAAAGAAAAAATTCAGAAATAATAGCAATTACAAAAGAATGCCAAACATACCCACTATTACAATAAATGTAAATGAATAAAGCTCAAAATATATCTGGTTAACATTAACAAAAAGCTATGTATATAATACCCACTTTTAAAAGATGCCACAGTAATTAGAGGTGTATGGAAAGAATATTGGTAAAGATATCAATTAAATGAAAACTTTTAACTGGTAATATTAATATAAAAAACAGAATTCTGGAAAAAAATCAAGACAATGATGATTAATCAATAAATTGTACATAATTCTAAAAATAACAGAGATAAGTCTATTGCATTAAAATGTGAAAATTATATTTTCATGCCTTTGATTCAAAATATAAACATTGAAAGCCAGGGAAGGTAAAAGTAATACATTGCAAAAATCAACAAAATGCCTAATTTCTATATTATAAATTTCTAAGTTGTTAATAAGATAAAGAAGTCACTCTTTTTAGAGAGGATGAGACATAAAACACATACCACACAATATTTAATTTCTGATGAGTGTATTGTAAAAGTAAAAATTAAAATTATACATGTATAATATATATGAATGTTTCCAAGTAAATAGTATCTTCAGAGTATACAAATGCTATGTGTTTCAATAAATATGATAATTTTGAGAAATAGTTAATAATAGATAACATATTTTGAGTGTGCTTACCTAGTTCTACATTGTGTTCTAAGTCTTTCTGGTTTTTGAGTTGGAGTCTCACTCTGCTGCCCAGGCTGGAATGCAGTGGCACACTCATGGTCACCCTAATGTTGACCTGCTGGGCTCCAGCAAAACTTCTGCCTCAGTCTTCCAAGTAGTCATAACTCCATGTGAACATTACCACCACCGGATAATTTTTTAAAATTTATTGTAGAGGTAAGGTCTCTCCAAGTTGCCCTGGCTGGTCTTGAACCATAGGCTCAGGCAATCCTCTCACCTTGGCCTCCCAAAGTGCTGGGATTACAGACTTGAGCCACCATGCCTGGCCAGTTCTAAATCTTTAAACGAGTTAATCTATGTAATTCTCACTTTATGATAGCTGGGGAAGTTCACAATGAGATATTAAGTAACTTTCCAGAGTTAAACAGCTGGCAAGTGGCAAGTAAGTTTCGAGTAGTTAAACAATCTCTAACCTGAGATTAGAAGAAAAACGCTGGCTCCAGAGTCTCTGTCCTAACTACCACACTGTATTACTTCTCATTTAGACAACTTCATAGGAAACTAAAAAACAGATAAAAAAGAATACCGTAGAAAAGTATGTGAAAATGTTATGGGCTAATTCCAAGAAAGATTTTAAAATCAGACAAATGTTACACATGTTTATTTTTCCAGTACCTGGAGATAAACAGCACTATATTGAAACAGAGAAAGGCAAAGAAGAAGGCAGGGAGGGACTGAGAGAGGGCAGAAGGAAGAAGAAGGAAAGAAGAAAGAAAGAAGAAGGGGGGGGAAGAAGGAGGAAAAGAGGAAGGAAGGAAGGAGAGAGGAAAGAGGAAGGAAGGAGGGAAGGAGGGAAGGAAAAAAGGAAGGAAGGGAGAGTAAGGAAGTGAGGAAGGAGTGGAGAGAGGAAGAGATGGATAGAGGGAGGAATGTAGGAAGTGAGGAAGGAAGGGGATTCGGAGAGACTGAGAAAAAAGAGAGAGCGAGAAGGAGGAAGGAAGGAATAGAGGAAGGCAGAGAGATAGGAAGATAAGTGTGGAGTAAAGGTGATAGAAATATGAGAATTATAATGAAATGTTACAAAATTAAAGTGATCTTACTAGAATAATAGCTGGATGAAGTAAAGACAAAATTTTTTGATGATTCTTATGTATTATAAATATATATTTTGCAGCTATTATTAATAATCATTCAGATTAGAAAATATTAATTTAAATCTGAAACATGTTTAGCCACTAACTACTGCTTTTTTACTGTAATAATTATTTTTAATAACTGAATCTACAAAATCACAAGACTTCTCAGGAAACCTACTGTGGTATTATAGCAGAACAAGGTGTGCATGTCTTGAAGACAAATAAGCATCTATACCTGAAGCTGACAGCAAATATAATACTTAAGATAAGTACCGATTAAGATCAAAGACTGGATAAAAAAATGTGGTACATATATGTGAGGGAATATTATGCAGCCATAAAGAAGGACAAAATTATGAGCTTTGCAGCAACTTGGATGGACTTAGACTTTATAATATTGAGTGATCTATCACAGAAACAAAGACTTGAGTACCACATGTTCTCATTCATAAGTGGACCTTGAACAATTATTATAATATTATAAGAAAGGAATTGGCAGCAATTGAAAACTGCCAGGGTGGGGGAAAGGGTCGGGATTGACAGTAGTGGGAAACTGTCAGGGGGAGAAAGCACATCTCCTCAACAAGGGTACCTGCATAATGAACATTTGTGTTCCTAACACTGAATTGTACCCCACATCTTCAAAATAAAAATTTTTTTTAATTATAAAAAAGTTTATTTAAGGAAAAAAAAAAAAGCCTTCACCACTGCCATCATTATTTCTGAACAATTTCTGAACATTATGGGCTATACAAAAAGATTGTAACAGGAATTAAAGGGGAGATCAGTGATAGAATACACTTATTTTATTATTTATAGATGTCATTCCCATAACATAGAAACATCAGCAGAAACAAATGAAAATGTATTTTTAGATAAGAAAATGGCCAGAAAAAGGTGAATATACATAGAGGTATTTTCCTCCATAATACCAATAACCAATTAGTAGATATTATATGGAATTTTTTTCACAAAGAAAAATGTGTTTGTATGTATGTATGTTTACATGCATATATGTATGCCTATGTGTGTTTATACTTGCATATGTATATATACCCAGCAATAATGCTTAAACAAAATTTATTTCTCACAATCACTTTTTGGTCACTTACTTTGTTATTGCACCTAACGTATTATATGATTATTTAAAAATTATAATCTGAGGACTTCTGGCAAGATGGCGATGAGGCAACCTGGTCTATGAAACCCTCTGCAAAGGAAAACACAGAGGGTCTCTGGCTCTCTCCCCAGGGGCTGCAGACCCCAACGTCAGCTGCCTGCTCTTCACACAGAGCTCTGCCATCACCACCGCTGGGGCATTGCAGCAGTCTGGACAGCCACTGCAACCACAGGCACAGCAGCTGCCGGCACTGCCATGGCTTCTTGGTGGCCATAGCGCATCGCGCCACCCATGCCGGAGGCAATCCACAGCTTCAGTCCTTGAAGCCCCTGCAGGCAAGATCTGCTGGGATAGCTGCCACCTCTGGCTGACACCGTGAAATCCTGCCAGCTGTGGATCTCCTCCCGAGTGCCCTGAGACAGGCTTCCTTCTCTGGCCTCTGCCCAACCCCTGTCTGGTTCCACCACCTCTGGGGCGAGCAGCTGAGATAGCACCACCTGCTGCCGATTCAAGGTAACAACACCGAAACGGGAGAAGCAACCTTGGAAAACAGACACAGACCAGAATGAGTGGTGAACAGAGGGTGATCTAAACTGTCCTTTACAGCAGGCCAGAGGCAACTGACCCTAACTGTGAACTAACTTACCAGATTGAAAAGACAGCTAGAAATCAGAGCTGAAAGGACATTGGACTTAAATGAAAAGTCTCAGAGTGTGTTTGATAGGTTCTGCTAATATAAAGACTTAATTCTATTCCCACTGTTTTTTTTTCTTTTCTTTTCCTCTTCCTCTCTTTTCTCCTCTCTGTAAACCATATCTTTGTATAGAGGAACAGGACACCAATAAGGTGGTTGGTTAGCTTGTATGTTAGCATCATTGTATGTTTTATTTATTTATTTTTGTATGTGAGTTGGTTAGTCTGTAGCTGTGGTCTATTGTTTTTATCTGTTTCAGTTTAAGTCTCTCTCTCCATTTGTTGGTACACTCATCTGTTTCCCCCCTCATGCCTCTCTCTCCCCACCCCCCCATCTCCCCACTGTCTGCTCCATTCTCTTCCCTCTGCTAACCACATTTTATTTCAGGGAGTAAACCTACAGCTCCACTGCACAGACAGATTCCAAGGCAGTGGGAAGTGGGTTTCAGATTATCCATATGCCTGTCAGCGAATATCAGGACCTGCAGATAGATTTTGAATCACAGCTCCCCCCTTAAGTAAATCTCAAAACTGCAAAAAGGACCACCCCCAACCTACAGTGCAACCCCAGAATTGAACAAAGTAAGAGGGCATACATAAAGAATAGGAGATTGAACAGATGTAAAAGCAAGCCTTCTACCCATGAATAACAGAATTAAAGAAGATGGTGACGTGGAGGGAAGGAAAAAGTAGGGAGGGTGAAAAACTGCACAAATGAAGAAAAACCAAAAGAAGAATGTAGGTCTCACACAGACACTGAGAAAACAGATTCCAGAACACAAACAATGAAGAGCCCCCAGAATGACTGATCACATGCAACAAATCCAGACATTAAGACATTAATAGAGAGAATTTAAAAAATTGAGGAGAGACAAGAGGAAAATAGAAAGGAGCAGATGTCAGAAATAACAGCAGTAAAGAATACTGTGATGGAAATAATAACAAACTAATAAGCATGGAAAGCAGAATTAGCCAAGCAGAAGAAAGAATCTCAGAGCTCAAAGACCAAAACACAGAACTAAACCAAACTGTCAAAAGCATAGAAAAGAAGCTCAAAAAGACAGAACAAAATCTTCAAGAGATGAATGATCAATTCAAGAGACCGAACCTAACAATAATTTGCCTTCCTGAGGCAGAGAGGGAAACAGAGGTTACAATGGAACATACACTTCATGAAATCATTCAAGAAAACTTCCCTCATCTCATCAAGGATGAAAAAATTCAAACACAAGAGATTCAGAAAGCCCCTGCAAGACAACAAATGATAAGACCAATTCCCAGACACATAATAATTCGCCTAAACAAAGTAGGTATAAAAGAAAAAATCCTAAAGGCTGCAAGAGAAAAAGGTCAGACTACATACCAGGGAAGGCCAATTAGAATAGCAGCAGATTTATCTACAGAAACCCTCCAGGCTAGGAGAGCTTGGAGCCCTATCTTCAAAGTTTTAAAAGAAACAATTTCAACCGAGAATAACCTACCCAGCCAAGCTAAGCTTCATCAGTGAGGGAGAATTGAAATCTTTCCCAGATATCCAATCCCTAAGAATCTACACTGCCACCAGACCACCTCTACAAGAAACACTTAAGAAAGTATTGAACACAGAAGAAAAGGAAAAAAGAACAACAACAGTCTTCACAAGAGTACAGGCAAAAGATTAAAAACACACATGATCCAACTCTAAAACCAAAAGAGAGACAACACACAAACAGGAAGAACAACAACTCTGTAAGAACATTATGATAGGGATCAACTCTCACATTTCAATAATTAGTTTGAATGTGAATGGACTAAATGCACCACTGAAAAGACATAGAATGGCAAAATGGATAAACTATCACCAGGCAGCAATCTATTGCCTTCAGGAGACTCACCTCACTAGAAAGGATACTCACAGACTCAAAGTAAGAGGATGAGAAAAAAATTTTCAGGCGAATGGAACGCAAAAGAAAAGAAGGAGTCACATTCTTAATCTCAGACAAAATATCCTTTAAGCTTTCAAAAATTAAAAAAGATACAGAAGGTCACTACATAATGATAAAAGGTTCAATACATCAGCAAGAAATCTCCATCCTAAACATATATGCAACAAACACAGGTGCACCAACTTTCATAAAGCAGCTCCTAGGTAAACTAAAAAAAGATATCAACTCCAATACTGGGGACTTTAATACCCCACTCACAACCCTAGACAGATCATCAGGACAAAAAAATCAGCAACAAGATCCGAAACATCAATGTGACTCTTGATCAAATGGACTTAATTGAAACCTACAGAACCCTCCATCCAAAGACCACAGAATACACATTCTATTCATCACCACATGGAACGTACTCTAAGATCGACCACATACTTGGCCATAAATCAAGCATAAGCAAATTTAAAAGGACAGATATTTTACCATGCACCTTCTCGGACCACAGTGGAATAAAAATAAACATTAACACCAACATGGTCCCCCTAAAACCCACAAAGACATGGACACTAAACAGCATGATACTAAGCAACTCCTGGGTCAAAAGGAAATCAAAACAGAGATTAAAAGATACCTGGAAACAAATGAAAATGAAAAAACATCTTACCAAAATCTCTGGGACACCATGAAAGCTGTAGTAAGAGGGGAATTTATAACCCTACAAACGCACATGAAGAAAATGGAAGGATCACAAATTGACAGCCTAGGAAGTCACCTAAAAAAGCTAGAAAAGCAAGACCACAAAAACCCTAATTTCAGCAGAAGAATCCAGATCACCAAAATAAAAGCCCAAATCCAGGATATAGAAGACAAAAAGATAATACAAAAAATCAATGAAACAAAAAGCTGGTTCTTCGAAAGGATAAACAAGATTGTTGGTCCCCTCGCTAGACTGACCAAGAAAAAGAGAGAAAAAGCCCAAATAAACACAATCAGAAACACAAAAGAGGAAGTCACATCTGATCCTGAAGAAATACAAAAGATCATTAGAGACTACTAGGTACACTTGTATGGAAACAAACTTGAAAGCCTCAAGGAAATGGAGGATTTTCTGTCATCACACAACCTGCCTAGTTTGAAACAAGAAGAAATTGAGACCCTAAATAGACCAATAACAATCAAGGAAATTGACTACATAATAAGAAAACTATCTACCCCAAAAAAAGCCCTGGACCAGATGACTTTCCAGCAGAATTCTACGAGACATTTAAGGAGGAACTTATACCAATCTTACTGAAGGTATTCCAGGTGATTGAGAAAGACGGAAATCTCCCCAAATCATTTTACAAAGCTAACATCACATTGATACCCAAACCAGGTAAAGAACCAACAAAGAAAGAGAACGACAGGCCAATATCTTTGATGAACATAGATGCTAAAATTCTCAACAAGATCCTAGCTAACCGGATTCAACAACACATCTCAAAAATCATCCATCATGACCAAGTAGGCTTCATCCCTGGGATGCAAGGCTGGTTCAACATTCGTAAAGCCATAAATGTAATTAAATTCATCAACAGATGTCAAAACAAAAACCACATGATCATATCATTAGATGTAGAAAAAGTTTTTGATAAAATCCAGCACCCCTTCTTGATAAAAACCCTTGAACATCTAGGCATATGGGGAACATATCTTAAAATAGTAAAAGCCATCTACGAGAAACCCACAGCCAGCATACTCCTAAATGGACAAAAACTGGAACCATTTCCCCTGAAAACGGGAACAAGACAATGATGCCCACTCTCACCCCTCCTGTTCAATATAGTATTGGAAGTCCTGGCTAGAGCAATCAGAGAAGAGAAGGCAATCAGGGTATTCAAATAGGAAAAGAGGAAGTCAAGCTATCTCTCTTTGCAGATGACATGATCATGTACCTTGAAAACCCAAGAGAATCTGTCAAAAACCTCCTTACACTGATAAAGGACTTTGGCAAAGTCTCAGGATATCAAATAAATGTGCAAAAGACAATGGCATTTCTTTACACCAATAATAAACAAGCAGAAAACCAAATAAAAACACAATTCCATTCACAATAGCCACAAAAAACATGAAATACCTTGGTATCTTCCTAACCAGAAACGTGAAAGACCTTTACAATGAAAACTACAAAACACTGCTCAAAGAAATCAAAGATGGCACAAACAAGCAGAAAAATATCCCATGCTCATGGATTGGAAGAATCAACATTGTGAAGATGTCCATTTTACCTTAGGCAATCTACAGATTTAATGCAATACCCATCAAATTACCAGCAACATTCTTCTCAGACCTAGAAAAAACAACACAGGAATTCATATGGAAACACAAATGACCAAGAATAGCTAGAACAATCCTCAGCAAAAAAAACCAAAGCAGGTGATATCACTTTACCAGACTTCAAACTTTATTATAATGCTCCAATAATCAAAATAGCTTGGTATTAGATCAGGAACAGGCATATAGATCAATGGAATAGAATTGAGATTCTAGAAGCAAAACCTCAATTTCTCAACCAACTCATCTTTGACAAAGCCTCCACCACCTACCACTGGGGAGAGGAGAACCTATTCAGTAAATGGTGCTGGGAAAACTGGCTGACCACATGCAGAAGATAGAAACCGGATCCCTATCTATCCCCATACACAAAAATTAACTCTAAATGGATTAAAAACCTAAATGTAAAACCTCAAACCATAAAAACCTTAGAAAATGAAGGACATACCCTCATGGAAATTGGAACCGGCATCCAATTCCTGAACAAAACCCGAAACCCACAGACCATAAGAGAGAATATAGACAAGTGGGACCTCATTAAACTGACAAGCCTCTGCAAAGCCAAAGAAACCATCAAGAGAGCAAGAAGACAGCCTACAGACTGGGAAAAAGTATTTGCCAACTCCAGGTCTGACAAAGCCTTAACATCTCGGATCTACAAGGAACTCAAACATGCTGAAAGAAAAAAACAAACAACCCCATTATAAAATGGGCAAAAGATATGAACAGACACTTCTCAAAGGAAGACATCCAAGCAGCCAACAGACACATGAAAAAATGTTCAACCTCACTAATCATCAGGGAGATGCAAATCAAAACCACACTGAGATACCACCTAACTCCAGTCAGAATGGCAATTATCAATAACTCAGTTGCTGGAGAGGGTGTGGGGAAAAGGGAACACTTCTACACTGTTGGTGGGAGTGCAAACTAGTACAACCTCTGTGGAAAACAGTATGGTGATTCCTAAAAGCTCTAAATATTGACCTCCCATATGACCCCGCAATCCCCCTACTGGGAATATACCCTGAAGAACTCAGATCACTCTATAAAAAAGATAGCTGCACACGTATGTTTATCGCAGCATTTTTCACAATACCAAGAACCTGGAAGCAACCATGCTGTCCATCAAAAGAGGACTGGATTTAAAAAATGTGGTACATATACACGATGGAATACTACGCAGCCATAAAAAAGAAAAAATCATGAATTTCGCAGCAACCTGGATGGAACTAGAGTCTATAATACTGAGTGACTTCTCACAGAAACAAATATCTGAGTATCACATGTTCTCACTCATATAGTGGACCTTGAACATCCAATGTAATACTATAAGAAAATGACTGACAGTGGTGGGAAACTATAGGGGGAGAGGGAGATGGGATTAAGGATAGTAAATATTTGTCTGGGATGAGAAGACACCTCTTATCAACAAGGGTGCCTGAATGAAGCATATTTATATACCTAACCCTTAACTGTACCCCACAATATCATAATAAAAAATATTGATTAAAAAAAAGAAATAATCATCTTACCCCTTTAAAAAAAATTATAATCTTTCTCCCCCAGAGAAAGAGATTACTGTTTTTTTATTGCTGTGTTTAGTTACTGCCATATAGTACATATTCAATAAATAAATAATTAACTGCAATTATTTATTCATGGTGGTTTCAGTAAAAAGAAAAAAATCCTGACAGATTTGTTCATCATTATCCTGTTGAATAAACTGAATATTGCAAAGATGCCAATCTTATATATTTAAAGAACAGTCCATTGGAGTCTCAATGGATATTTTACTTCCCAAACTAATTTAAAATATTCTGTATCTGTATTACAACTAGAAAAAGAAGTCAGAAGTATTACTAAGAATAGACTGGAATAGAAGAAACGTATTGAGACTTGCCCTAGCAGATTTTAAGGTAATGTGTTCTATTTGTGCCAAAATTAGCAGATGCACCAATGGCATCTAATAAACAGTCCTAAAAATGATCCTAATCAAAATAAGCATTTAGCTAATAAAAAAGGAAAGATATAGAAGAATAAAATAAAAACTGTGGTTTCAATAAATAGAATTAGAAAAAATAAATATTGAAGAAAATATGCATATTAGAATAAATCCTAGAGATACTGAAAATTAAACTGACAGAAAATATAATACTTAAAATAAATATCAGACAAGATAATTAAAAAGTTCGTCTTAAAAAAAAACTTTACCACTGCCGTTAATTACTTCTGAACCCTTTCCGAACATTATGGACCATATGCAAGCATTGGAAACAGGATGTAAAAATGATTATCCTATAACATAAGAAGAAAACATAAATGAATATATACAACTGCTATTAAATAGGAAAATGCTTTGTACAAATTCCAAAAGTTGGAAATTTTGTACAAAAACATCATAATTATTATCAAAGAGGAAACTGGGAGAAATTTATTTTTATCAAATATTCACTTAACATCAAAATAGCCCTTACCAATTAATACAATAGGCATTATCATCCCAATATAAAAATTAGAAATTTGCACACACAAAAGAAATTCAAATATCCAATAAGTATATGAAATTGCTCAGCAGTGGCATTCTACTTCTAATTTTACAAGAAGTAAATGAATTTTAGAATTATTAACATTAAGTATGATGAGAGTGTGGAATGAGGGAGAAGGGTGATGGTGTGTTGATAAATTTTAACAACCAGCTCTCATTGATTGCTGTTTAAATTTAATGCTAATGAGCAAGACAAACGTTTTTAAAGAGGACAAAAGTCAGAATATCACACAATAGGATGAGCAACTTCTTTCTTACATCAGCTAATTGACTATTTGAATAGTGGTAGAATGAATTGATCAATGTTTAGTACTACTTATAATGTAACCATTATAGATACAACATACTTTAAAAAAGTGAACCTGTGTTATTATATTTTCTTTATGGCTTTATTAAGCCTTGCCAATCAACAAAACAACAATTCAGATCCTGGTCTGTTGTATCGCTGTAGTGAAATTATTCCATCATGGCTGATTTCAAACTAGTAATCTGAAGTTGCTAAAAAACACAGAGTAGTGCATCGTTATATAGTATTTCCACCAACCAGACACCGAAGATGTAAATATTATAAAGTGATAGGTTCTTATCATGTTACGGGGAAAACTTTATTTTGTGTAAATTGGAGAGAAATTGTCTATATATTTGTGAAATCTGTTGTGTGTATGTGCACGTGTTCATGTGTGTTTTGGGATTTGTGTAAATGTTTATATTTGTTTACCTGAATTGTACATTTATAGACAATTTATATTATCTTATTTCCATTTTTTCTGTCATTTTTCAACTTTTCTAAAATTAGCATGTATTTTTCAATTGTATACAGCCGTATACTATTTTCAATGTAAGCAAGAAAAAAATCTAATCCTGTTTTAAAACAAAAAAGAAAAGAATCTTCTTTATGTATTCCAGGACTGAAGAGGGAGGGGAAAAGGCAGATACAAACAAACACACAAAAAAAGGATGTTGTTCAAAAGATCAAGTTCTGTGGGATTTATACATTTAGCTTAATTTTGCAAACCCTAAACAAATTATACATTCAATTTAAATAGTACTCTATGCCCAGCACAGTCTCTAAATTCTTCCAAACCACGTTTTTAGGCCCCTCACCAAATTAGAAATGGCCTCGAATTGTCAAATTGCAGGTTTTTTTACCCATTAAACTGAATATGGTCTAACAGTTATTATCTCCAAGAATGGTACAGCATGGATTCCGAATCTGTATTTCTATGTTCATTTTTCCTCATACTGATTATGGAGACTGTAGTAAGCTCCACTTTGATTCATTAGTTCAGTAAAAGAGGTGTTCAGAATTATTCAGTATAATTCACAGCACTTAAGAAAGCATGTATTTTCATAATAATCTGAATCTATTGCTTTCAGTAGTAACTCAAGCATACTGTGACTGGTTTGCGGTAGCACTGTCATTTTAAAAATGTGGTGGTGGTGTTTTTCTTCGTTGTAACTGGCCAATACAAGAATTGATTTAGTATAATATTTTTTAACAAGCACCTAATATACAATCTTGTGATTATTTGTACTGCTATCAGAGAAGAGGTATCGGTACATTTATATCATGTATAACTTGAACTGTGTTTTTAAGTTGAAAACTGGTTAGCCAAAACAAACACCCACACACACATACACATACACAAACCAGTATTCTTTGTGTGTGTATTTATCATGAATGTGCTCTTTGTCTAACTAATTTTACCAAATGCAGAACTTGAGATTTGTTCACTATTTGCAGTGAAAGAGATAAAACCTAACTATTTTAAGATTAACAAATATTTCACTTCTCTATAGGCAGGTAATTTTCTAAACCTATACCTACTCTTATATGGTCAAAATTGCTAGAAACACATGATCTTCAATTCATTACTACTGACAACCAGTTAGTTTCTCTGAGATCCAATAACAAAAAGGAAGTCTTAACTATATTGAGGATATATTTGTTTCTGGTGAAAGTTTTGCTGAAGTCAGAACTGTCCATTTTAGAATCGCAAAACAACATCTACTACATTTTGAAAAAAGCCTATTTTGCCCTCTGTTTTCAAAATTCGCATTAGTGACTAATGCGATCTCAGATTGCTATAAACTGGTTAGAATATTCTTGAAAATTATCTAAACCTCTTTGGTTATCTCTGCTTAATCAATTTATGTTTTATTTTCCCATTCTTTTCTAGAAATCACTATATCAAAACGTTTTATTCAGGTATAGCTTACTTTGTGCATAGCATTGAATGCTTATGTTATAGTTATATATCTAGACATTTCATGATTTTTACATTAACCCTGAAAAGAGTAAGTGTTGAAGATCAGACCTCTACAAAATGACAATACAGGGGAATAATGTTAAGCAGATAAAATTAGGCAAGATCATTATGGCAATGTCTTTCTTCACTAAGGCTTGAATATGCTTCTGATGTTGGGCAAAGGCTCTAACTAACAAACCAAGTTAATTTAGTCAAAATTTAATAGATTTTTTTTTTAAGTCAAGCTTGGTTATTTGGAACTAAATAAGATAGAATAAAATAGACAAAATTCAATACGGTTGCCAGAACTAATGGTTTTCTTGAAAGTTTTATGTTCAAAATGAAAATTAAATGTACCTGGTAGCTCTGTCATTTGAGTTGTCCAGTTAATTCCATACCAATTACTTATTTCATAGCATTTTATAGTGGAAAAATAATGTGTCAACCATTAAATGTATGACCGAAAGTTAATTAAATGTATTTTTGAGTTAACAGATGACACAGGAGTCAAAGTAAACTGAAAAGGCAAAAGTTGAATTTAGTATTGGTCATTTAATTGAGTACTGCCTATAGGTGAGAAATTTGTTTTTTATGGCATTCATTTTTAAACTCTTGGTAATAGAGAGACATCTAATTTACGAAATGTGAAGTCACCACATTTAGCTCATATTGCCTTGAAAGCAGCAGGCTGCTTTATTCCACTATAGTCTAGCCCAGGTCGAGATAAAGAAAAGGGCAGAGTATGAGGAGTCTAGGAAATGACCCACCACTCAGATTTTATGATGTATCACAATAGAATTGAAATGAAATAAAGAAAGATGTGGAGAGGAAATGGGGAGTTTAACTAAACAACTAGTGTTTGCATTTAAGGAAGAAGGAGGAGGAGTAAATAAAATAAAATAAAAATGCACACGTGCATATACTAGGCAAACATACACAAAAACAGAAGCACCAGGTTTGGTAATGAAAAAGAAAAGGATGAATTGAATTTGATAAGTGATAAATTTGAAGTGCCAATAGAATGTTCAAGTAGCAATATCTAAAAAGCAGTGGGTAGTGTGAGAAAAGCTTGGGCAGATTCTTAAATAAAAATATAAATAAGGGATGATTTTTTAATAGCAGAGATAAGTTGGAGTCTGGAGTCTACAAGTTAGGGCTTGTAGAAGAAGAAAAAGAGTCATTGACTAATCCTTCCATTATACAACCTTATATATTTCAATTAACATATGCTATCAATTACAGTGATATTTGTAATTGTAATAGATTGAAAATATACCAAACTTTCATTGGTAGAGAAATGGTTAGATAAACTAGGATTTAACAACAAAAAGAACCGTTATGCAGCTGTTAGAAATATGCACCAATAAGGAAAAATTATCAGCATGTATAGTTAAGTTTTAAAAAAGCATGGGGAAAATAGTGTATGAAGTATATCATCCTTTGTGTAAAAAAGTCTGGAAAAGTAGAATATACATTTTATTTGCGTACATATAAAAATGCAATAAATAGATAAAATGAATGAAGGTGATCATATATGGTGGCAAGGAAAAATGAAAAAAATAGGGGTAGGGTGGAAGACAATCTTGTCAGCATACACCTTGTGATATGCTTTCATTCTGTGAACCATGAAAATGCATTAACTATTACAAATAATAAATAAGACAAGCAAATTTTATTGAACAGAGACATGGAAAGAGTAAAGATAGATTCTCCAGGATAAAAATAGAAGCATGAAGATGAGATGAAGGCCACACAAAGCTGAGAGGTAAGAAAAGAATCAAGAGAATTAAATGGGGCAAGGTAGGTAGACAATGTTAAGGAGAAGAAAGATGTCAATACCTTCAAAAGCTGCCAAAAGAATGTGGATAATGAGACCTAAAAAGAACAAACAAGAGGTGACGAAGGACAAGAATTTTCCTTCCTAAAGATTATAATGCGGATAGTACAAAGCATCTACTTGTCTAGTCTCTATGAGGGGAGTCCCCCCAAAAACATAATTATTTTTTGGAGAGTGTGCCCCTTGTAGTACAAGCTCCTCTGCTAGGTAATTGTTCTAGGAACTCATCTGCATCAGTGTACCAGCTAACATTGTTGTGAGAGACTGCGTTTGGTTTCAGTGAATTTTTTTTGGAGATTCCTTCAATTTCTTTGCCCATTTCATGATGGGTGATTTAAGAGTCCACCTGCCCACACCATGCTGACTGTTCAGTAGTTTTTGACTAAAAGTGGTGTGACCTCCATGCCCCACACTCCCTATTCACCCAATCTCCACCCAAGCAACTTTTTTTTGTTCCCTGAATGAAAAAAGTCCTCAAAGAGAAAAGTTTTGCTAATGTGGAAGAGGTGAAACAAAAAATGGCAGAAGTACTAAAAAGCATCAAAATTGATAAGTTCAAAAACTGTTTTGAGCGATGGAAACAGAGCATTGACAAGTGTATTGCATCAAATGGAGAGTACTTTGAAGGTGACTGAAGTTTAAATATATAAGAATATTCCCTCCCCTACCTTGGGGAGGTGAATTTCCTCTTTCTCTCTCTCTCTCCTTCTAATTTACTTTTAAATAAACTACATTTTCTAATCTAATAAATAAATATATATGCAAGAATATAAACACACTTTTTAATCAATACATTTCAGGTTTTTTGTGATCCTCCTTGTATACTATCATAAGTATTTACATGTTTACCACACAGCAACAAACCTTCTTAGAATTAACCATTTGTCCCTGATCTCACCCTTTCATTTTTATTAAAAATTCTTCATTCCAAAGCTATTAAACCAAAAATAAAACCAACAGATTAAAAAATATATTCATATAAATAATCAAAGCTAGAACTCATTCCAACTTTTTTTTTTTAATTAAGAATAGAAGCATCTTTGGTTTTTAAAAAAATGTTTTAACTGACGGTTTTCTCTAGAAAATTGCAATTTTTTAGGAATAAAAAATAAGCATTTGGGTGTAATGTTGAATTTACAGAGCTGAAACTAACTTTAAGTAGAATTACCTTTAGACAAATGACTATTAGGCAGGCATAATGTTAATTAAAACAGGAGAGAGGAAGTATTGGAAAATTGATGAGGCTCTGAAATTTTACATGTGTAAACTATATAAAGTGGGTAGCTGAATCCAGCTTTTCTGAAAATGTACAGGAATTTGTAAGCTACAAAAATTGGAAGTTATTTTGACTTCTCAATTGAATGATCTATAATTTTTTTAGTGTTACTATTGTTTTGTTGTTGCTTTAAATTTTTAGTCTTTAAGACTATTTCAATTTTTTTTATGGCAGAAAACATTTTCTTTTGAAACTGCAAACCTCCCTGAATACATGCTCTCTCTCTCTACAGCATGTTTCATAAGTGGTGAAGATATTCACTACACAGAAAAAGTGAAATGTAAAGGATTTCTTAATAAAGTAAAATTTCCTGGACACTTTTATTTTTATATCAAATTAAACTAGGAATATTCCAAGCTCTACCTCCCAAAGCAGGGAGTTATGAAATCATAAAAAATACTTGGATAATATTTACATTTGTACTGTTAATTTACTTTTAGTTGTATTTTTAATATCAAGTTAACATATTTTTTATTTCATAAACATAATAATTTCCTCATTAAAAATTTCTTGTTAGCTAGGCCTGTTTCACACTGAGGTCCTTGACTTCAAAGCTGTTTTGAAAAGTATGAAATTAATATCTGATCAATTGATTAGTCCTCAGATGTGAGTGCTCTTAGTGATTGAATTACTACCCTTTCCAGAGTAACTGATACATAGTTTTTATGACAGAAAATTAAAATGTTTTAAACTCAATTTTGAAAGATTTGGGTATCATATAAGACCATGGGGGGAGATACACTTTTTTTTTTCTTTGAAAATAGATTTTAATTCACAATCATGGAAAGCCATGCTTAAGTTCATACCTTGGGAAGGCTTTAAAGCAGAAAAAGCTAAGAGGACTTCAACTTCTAGGAAGTAGACACACTTTTCTCTATTCTTTTCACTAAGTACAACTAAAACCCTGGGCAATATATATAAAGCAAACATAACAAGACTCTTAGAAAACAAGGCAGACAAAATAAACCATGGACCCCATCACACCCCAGCCAGCAATAGCTAATTTGGAAGTAGAAGCTTTCCACCTCACCAGACAGCAACAAACATCCCTAAGCAGTGTCAATGGAGACCATATGGTCTAGAGCTCCACACCCAACTGGAAGTAAGGAGGCTTTGGACCACTCGTCATTTCTCTACTGGAAAGTTTTGGAGCAGGCATAGCAAAAAGTCATGACTTTCACTCAGTAGTAGTAGTAGTAGTAGTACGGAAGTATCTACCTTGTATAAAAGCCATGTGGAAGGCAGTAAGGAGGCACTTTCAACCAGAAGGGTATCAGTGGGAGGTCTAGTGGAGAGTTAAACTCCTCCCCACACCCAGCAGTAGTGAAGAAGGATGCCCACGTTGAGTGGGAACGCAAGACAAGTGAAGAACCGATTTCTATCCCAACTTGGAAGTAATGAGATGACCTTCCCATTCTCCTGCTAGAGCAATACCAGAGAAAATCAGCTTAACTAAAAAATGTAAACAAAATTCAGACTCATAAATTAATAACCAAAATGTCTACATTTCAATTGCAAATTATTCACCATAACAACAACCTAGAAGATACCAAATGGAAGGAAGAGAGAAAATAAGCAGATGCCAAGCCAGAGATAAAAAAAGATGTTAGAATTATTTGACAAATACTTTAAAGTTGTCATTGAATAGTGCTTCAATGAGAAATTATAAGTACACAAGAAACAATGGAAAAAATAAAGACATAGCAAGAAACAGAAGATCTTGGCAAATTAGCAGAAGAGATAAAGGAGAACCAGAGAAAATTTTAGAACCTAAAGGTACAATAAAAACTGCACTGAAATGAAAAACTCAGTGTACACTCAACAAAATAATGGAATGCATAATGGAAACACAATCACTGGACCCAATGATAGAACAATAAAAATGACCTAAGCTGAACAGCAGAGAATAAAGGAACTAGAAAAAAAATGAACAGAGTCTAAGAGATCTGTAGGAGTCTAAGAAAATGCTAATGTTTATGTCATCGGCGTTCTAAAAGGAGAAGAGAAAGAGGGTGAGGTTAAAAATTTCTCAAAAAACTAAGGACAAAAAAAGTCCCAAATTTGGCAAAAGATATAAACCTGAAGATTCAAAAAGAGAAGTCAATCCCCTAAGTAATATAAACTCACACCAAGGCACATAGTAATGAAACTTCTGAAAACGAGAGACCAAAGAAAAAATCCTGATAGTATCGAGAGAAATTACATCTTGCCTAAAGAATAATACATATTTGAATGAGATTTTTTTTTCAGAAGCTATGGAGGCCAGAAGGAAGTTACACAGTCAGTATAGCTAAAGCAATTTAGAAAAGGGTACTACTTTGATTTCGAAACTTATGATATAGGTATAGTAATCAAGACTTGTGGAATTGGTAAAGAGGTAAAGACATAGAATAAAGGGACAGAGTAGAGAATGCAGAAATAGACTCAACACAAATATGCCAAACTGATTTTGACAAAGGTGCAAAAGCCTTCAATGAAGGCAAGACAGACATGGGAAAAGTTAGGACAAGGAAAATTTTTTTAAAAGCCTTGATCTAAGTCTCATTCATTATAGCAAAAAAACCTGAAAATGGGTCACAGAAATAAATGTAAGATATAAGATTATAAAATTTTAGAAAGAAGCAGAAGAAAATCTTTAGGATCTAAGTCTAAATAAAAAGTTTTTGACTTGACAGCAAAATCACGATATACTAGTGGTGACTGAAAAGTATACACATTTTGAGAGATGTTATCCATATATTACTTTTTGAAGTTGAATTGAATTACAATTGCAATATGTAGTAGAATGGTCCCTCAAAAGATGACGTTAACTTTTTGTTATCATTATATATTGAGTATTACAATTTTAATACATTTTTTTCCTGTCTTAAAAAGTGCATACATTTTTTTGCACCCTCAGAATAAACAAATATTTATTAATTACACTTTATCAAAAATAAGGAATTTCCTTATATGAAAAATCCTGATAAAAGAATGAAAAAAATAAGCTAGAGACAAGAAGAAAATATTTGTAAAATCACTTATCTGGGAAAAGACTATTATTTAGAAAATCTAAGGAACTCTGAAAATGCAACATTAAAAACAAATTCCATTAGAAAATGAGCAAAACAGAGAAAAGAATGCATAGATGGAAAGTAAGCACATTAAAAGACGTTCAACATCATAAGCCATCGGAGAAATGCAAATTAAACCACAATAAGTTATTACTACATACCTAACAGAGTTAAAAAAAAAAAAGTGTTATGAAACTAAATGCTGGAAAAGATGAAGAGAAACTGGATCACTCATTCATTGCTGGTGGAAATGTCAAGTGATATAGCTACCATTAAAAGTAGGTTAGGTAGGGCTCGGTGGCTCAGCCTGTAATCCTGCGCCTTTGGGAGGCTGAGGTGAGTGGATTACCTGAGCCCACGGGTTCAAGACCAGCCTGGGCAGCGAGACCTCATCTCTACAATAAAAATCAAAAAATCAGCCAGGCATGGTAGTGCGCGCCTGTAGTTCCAGCTACTCGGAAGGCTGAGGCAGAAGGATCGCCGGAGCCCAGCAGGTCGAGGCTGCAGTGGCCGGGAGCGGCCACTGCACTCCAGTCTGGGCGACAGAGTGAGACTCCAACTCAAAAAAAAAGTAGGTTAGCAGTTTCTTAAAATACGAAATATACAACTATCATATGGCCTACCATTTACAATTTTGGACATTTATTCCAGAGAAATAAAAACATGCTCACACAGAAATCTGTACACAAATGTTTACAGTAGCTTTATTTGTAATAGTCAAAAATTAAATGCAGCCCTTAGGTTGTCTATTCAATCATTCAACTCCTTTATTGAATGATTGAATAGACAACCTAAGACATACCCATACCATGGATTACTGGTTAGCAATAAAATCAAGCAAATATTTGATACATGCAACAACTTGGATGAATCTCCAGAAAATTATGCTAATTAAAAATACCTGTCCCATGATTTCACGTCTATCATTCTTGAAATGATAAAATTATAGAAATAGAAAAAATAGTAGTTTCTAGGGACTGAGGAGAGGTGGGTATGAGAGGTAAGTGGATGTAGCTATAAAAGTACAATATTAGACATCCTTGTGTTGATGGCAACAGCTGTATTGACTGAATAAATATAAAAATCCTGGTTGTCATATTATGGTGTTACCATTGGAAACACTAAGTAAGGGTTACACAAGTTCTTGTATTATTTCTTAGAACTGCATATGAATCTATAATCATTTCAAAACAAAAAGTTCAAGAAAGAAGAGAGCTCTTACCTGCCTGCCTTCAGACTGGAGTGTCAACTTTTTCCTGTCTTTAGACTCAGACTGAAAAAGCAGCTCTTTCTGGGTCTTGAGTCTGCTAGCCTTCAGACTGGAACTGCACCATTGTCTCTCTTGAGTCTCTAGCTGACTCACCCTGCAGATCTTGGGACTTCTCAGTCTCCATAACTGAGAATGTCTAACTGAAGCATTCTACAGGTAGCCCTGTTGATGCAGACCATCCAAAATAAAACTTCTTAGTTGCTACAAGATCTTTCAAAGGAAAAAAAAATTTCACTGCTGACTCACCAACAGAAGGAAGACATGAATATTTTAGAACGCCCAAGTACTACAGGAACAAGGAAGAGACTTAGACACTTCATTGCAATGGTACCAGAGATCCTAATAAGCTACAAGATGGCTCTCTAGAAGCACAAAGTACTTGCCACTTGCTACACAAAGAAGAACCAAAACAGTGAGTATATAACCACGCTTTGAATAAAGCATTTAAGAGATAATACTGGAATTCAGCCGAGAAATGACAAGAAATACCCAATGCATGAAAGGAGAGAGAAGCAAGGCAGCTGACATGGCCAGGATTGGTTGAGGTCCTGGAAAGGCTTCTCAGTAAGGGAAAGTGAGTGAGAGCGCCCCAGGTATCCACATTTAACACCTTGGACTCCTGAAATTCTAACCACAGAAGAGCCCCCTGACCATTGTGGCACCTAAAACTAGTATAAAAAGATGTCTGGAGTCTGTGAAATGGAATTACTCTAGAGAGGGAGCTCATTCTAGGTCCCACACCAGCCTTGAGACACAAGCAGCAGTGGCATGGTACCATTTTGAGAGTCCAACCCCTAGCCAACTGCATATTATCCTGGAGCCCAACAGCCCATGTGTTTCCACAGCCTTGTAGCTCCACTGACATCCTCCTATGTCCACCCAAAAGTGTGACTCCACTTGGATTCTCTAGTGTAGCAGGGATCTCTTTACTTTAGATCACACAGTGTTGCACATTCCAGGAAACAGGTGGTGTAGTGCACCAGGAAGGCTACCCTGAGACAAAGGAAACAGAAATGTGTGCTCCCCAGAGCCTTCAAGCCACCTGTCTGAGGCTGCTGCCATTGATAGAAACCCTGCCCCCACCAGCAGCAGGGCCACTGCTCTCTTGCATGCAGGGCCGCTGCTCTCTTGGAGGCTCTCTCTGCCCACCCCTACTGCTAACATCATGGCCAAGGGCTGAAACATGTGTTCCCCAGAGCCTGAAATCTGCCTGCAAGTCACCGCTTCCACTGACAACAACCCTTCCCCCACAACAGCAGGGCCTCCACACACTTGCATTGCTCTAAGGATAGGTTCTTCCTGCTCCCCCCCCCACCAATGCCACTGCTGCCACCAACCAAACACACTATCCAAAGGCCTGGGTATTGTGCTCCTCCATCTACCACCACTGGCAACTACACTTTTCTTGGGAATCTGAGAATAGGCGCATCCAGCCTGCTGCCATCACCACCACTGACACTCACCTATATATACCCCCTGGAGGCCTAGGGCTTTGTCCACACACCCAGTAGTAGCCAATAATAGCAAAAACACATGTAGTCTAGGAGCCCAAGGACTGTCCTGCTGCTGCTACTGCCATCATTCATATCAGGCACTCTGTCCAGGAGCCTGAGGACTATTCCTCCCCCTCCTCCTCATTCTACCACTATCACTTTCGCTACCCAAGCAAGTCATCTGGAAGCTCAAGAATTGGCTCACCTGGACCTACTAACACCAATGCCCACATACACTGCCAGGAGGTCCAAGGACAGCCATGCTCAAACTCCTGCTACCACTACTGGGGCCCAAGGACTGGCCCACCTGATTTCCTTATCCTTAGCAAAACTTCACAACAACCTCCACTAACAACCAGAGCCTAAGCAACTGAGGAAGTCATAGCACTGATGCTGTTTATGGCTGGAAATATTATGCATAGCATACAGTACAATATACTCCTGGAATCAAAGCCAACATACCTTATTCAACAAACACCGTAGATTCATCTACAAAAAAAAAAAATCTTCCCCTATGAAAGCCAATCCAAAAAAATTAGGAGACTGTTATTCTAGAAGTGCAGTTATCAACGTAAAAAAACAAAAACATAAAAAAGCAAGAAAATATGACACCTCCAAAGAAACAAAATAATTTTTCAGCAACAGATTCCAATAAAAAAGTAAAAATTACTTGGAAAAGATTCAAAATAATGATATTAAGAAGCTCAAAGTGATGCAAGAGAGCACAGATAAACTATAGAAAGAAAACAGAAAAACAATTCAGGATAAGAATGTAAATTCACCAAAGAGATAAATATCATAAAAAAGAACCAAATGGGAATCCCAGACTGAGTAATTTAATAAATATAATTTGTAAAAATCAAGAGCTTCTACAATAGACTAGATTAAGTAGAAGAAAGACAGCTTGAATACAGATCTTTTGAAATAACCCAGTCAAACAAACAAAAAGAAGTAAGAAGAAAAAAGAAAATGAACAAAAATACCTGACATATGAGACACTATAAAGCAACAAAATATTAAAATTTTGAGTGTTCCAGAAAGCGAAGAGAAGGGCAAAGTCATAGAAAACCTGTTAATTAAATAATAGCTTAAAACTCCCAAGTCTAGCAAGAGTTTAGACATCCAGACCAAAGACGTCTTCTCCAAGGTACATTATATTCAAATAGTCAAGTCAAAGATAAATATGGAATTCTAAAAACAGGAAGATAAAAGCACTTAGTACAAGGAAATTTTCATCAAACTATAGTGGATTTCTCAGCAGAAACCTTATAGGCCAGAAGAGATTGGGATGACATATTCAAAGTGCTAAAAAACACACAACAACAACAACATAAAAACAACTGCTACCCAAGAATACTATACCCAACAAAGTTAATATCCAAAAATAAAGACAAGAGAAAATCTTTTCCAGACAAGCAAAAACTGAGGGAATTAATTACCATATACCTGCGCTACAAGAAATGTTTTAAGGAACCCTATACCTGGAAGTGAAAGGATGATATCTACCATTGTGAAAACACATGAAGATATAAAACTTATTGGTAGAGCAAAAATAAATAAGGAAGAGAAAAAAACCGTATATGTTGTCACTACAGAAGCCACCAAAATTCAATGATAAACAGTAAGAGAGAAAGAAACAAAAGATATACAAGACAATTAGAAAACAATTAATGAAAGACAGGAATATCTCTTTACATGTCAATAATAACCTTGACTATAAACAAATCAAATTTTCTACTTAAAAGATATAGGCTGCCTGAATAAAATTTTCAAAAAATGACCCTCATACATGCTTCTTGCAAGAAACTCAATTCATCTGTAAAGACATATATAGACTGAAAGCAAAGGGACGAGAAAAAGATATTCCAATGCAAACAGAAATCAAAACTAGCAGGAATAACTAAACTTCTATCAGATAAAACAGACTTTAAGTCAAAAACAGTAAAAGGAGACAAAAAAGTCATTATATAATGATAAATATATCAACTGCCAATTTATGCGCACCCAACACCAGAATACCCAGATCTATAAAGCAAATATTATTAGATCTAAAGAGAGAGATAGATACCAATACAATAATAGTTGAGGACTTTAATACTTTACTCTCAGTATTAGATTAGTCATCTAGATAGAAAGACAACAACAACAACAAAAATAGATTTAAACTGCACATTAGACCAAATGGACCTAGCAGACATTTTCAAAACATTTTACCCGACAGCTTCAGAATAAACATCCTTCTCATCAGTACATGAACATTGTCTAGGATAGATCATATGTTAGGCCACAAAAACAAGCTTCAACAAACTTTTTTTTTTCTTTAGGAAGCAGGATTTATTGGGAGGACAGAAAAGCTCCCACAGGGGGAAGGTGAGGAAGTTGCCTGCCTCAACAAACTTTTAAAAATCGAAATCATGTCAAGTGTTTTCTGAGACCACAGTGGAATAAAACTAGATATCACTAACAAGAGAAACTTTGGAAACTGTATAAATACATGTAAACTAGACAATATGCTCTTTACTAACCAACGGGTCAATGAGAAAATTAAGAAGAAAATTTTTTAAAATCTTGCAGCAAATGAAAATGGAAACACAATGTACCAAAACCTAGAGGAAACAGTAAAAAGTAAAAACAGTGCTAAGCAAGAATGTTATAGCAATTAATGTATATATATATTTTTAAAAAAGATTTCAAATATACAATCTAATATTCATCAAGGAACTAATGAAGCAAGAACAAACAAACCAAAAACCAGTAGAAAAAAAACAAATAATAAAGATTAGAGCAGAACTAAAGGAAACAGAAATTTAAAATACAAGAAACAATGACATGAAAAGTTGATTTTTTTGAAAAAAATGAACAAAATCAATAAGCCAGTAGCTAAACTAACCAAAAAGAGACTAAACCCAAATAAATAAAACGAGAAATGAAAAAGGAGGTATAATAACTGATACCACAGAAATACAAAACACTAACAATACTATTATGAAAAACTATACACCAACAAACTGAAAAACTTACAGTAAATGGATTAATTCCTGGACATACAACTTGCCAATATTGAACCCAGAAAAAATGAAAAGACCGATAATGAATAACAAGATAGTTCCAGGAATAAAAATCTCTCAACAAGGAAATGCCCAGGACCTGATGCATCACTGCCAAAGTCTACCAAACTTGCAAATAACCATTAACATCAATTTTCCTGAAACTATTACAAAGAATTGAAGAGGAGGAAATTCTTTCAAACCCATTGTATGAGGCCAGCATTACCCTAATAACAAAATCTAAGATAACAATAAAAGAAAAGCACAGGACAATATCTTTGATGAACATAGACGCAAAAAATCTCAACCAAATGCTATCAAATTGCATCTAACAGTATGTCAGAAAGATAATACATCACAATCAGGTCAGATTTATATCAGGGATGAAAGAATGTTTTAATGAATGCAAATCAATAAACATCATATGTTATATAAACAGAATAAAATACAAAAAACGTGACCATGTCAGTAGATACAGAAAAAGCTTTTGATAAAATTCAGCATCTCTTTATGACACACACACACAAAACTCTCAACAAGCTAGGCATAGAAGGAACATATCTCTACATAACAGAGGCTATATACAACAAGTTGAAAGCTAACATCATGTTGAATGAATAAAAGATGAAGTATTTCCTCTGAAAACTAGTACAAGGAAGAATGCCCACTCCTATTCAACACAATCCTGAAAGCCCTAACCAAAGCAATTAGGCAAGAGAAATAAATAAAAGGCATTTATATTGAAAAAAATAAGTCACATTGTCCCTCTATACAGATGACATGATTTTGTACTTAGAAAAAAACTTAAAGATTTCACACAAAAGACTTAGATCTGATAAGCAGTTTCAGTAGCATTGCATGATAAAAAAAATCAACATATAAAAATCAAAATCAATTAAGGATGTAAAAGTAAGACCCAGAACCATGCAACTACAAGAAGAAAACAAAGGGAAAATACTCCAGGTCATTGGTCTAGGCAAATACTTTATGGTTAAGACCCCCAAAACAAAAATAGATAAACCAAACTATCTTAAAGTAAAAAGCTTCTGCATAGTAAAAGGAGCAATCAACCAAGTGAAGAGAAAACCTGTTGAATGGGAGAAAATATTCGCAAACTATTCATCTTACAGGAGGCTAATATCCAGAACACACGAGGAACTCAAACAACGCAACAGCAAAAACAAGCAAACAAAACAAATAATCACATTTTCAAAGACAGTAAAAAGATCTGAATAAACATTTTTGAAAAGACATACAAATGGCAAAGAGGTATGAAAAGCTGCTCAATACCACTCATCATCAGGAAAATGCAAATTAAACCACTTTGGGATATTATCTTATCCCAATTAAAATGGCTATCATCAAGAACCAAAAGTAACAGATACTGGTGAGGATGTGGAGAAAAGGAAATTTTATTCACCATGATGGGGATGTAAATTAGTACAGCATTTATGGAAAACATGACAAAGATTTCCCCAAAAACTAAAAATAGTATTACCTTGTAATCCAGCAATCCCATTACTAGATATTTATTCAGATGAAAGGAAATTAATATATAAAAGTGAAACCTGCATCCTTGTGTTTACTGCAGCATTATTCACAATAGCAAAGATATGGAATCAACCTAAATATATGTCAACAGATGAATGGACAAAGAAAACATCATGCATACATATTTTTGTCATATATATATGACCCAAAACCCAGAATTTATTTATAAAAAATAACGTATTTATTCTTATATATTTAAACTTCAGTCACCTTCAAAGTACTCTCTGTTTGATGCAATGCACCTGTCAAGATGCTGTTTTCACTGCTCAGAACAGTTCTTGAACAGGTCAATTTTGATGCCTTTTAGTGCTTCTGCCATTTTTTTGTTTCACCTCTTCTGCATCGGCAAAACGTTTCTCTTTAAGGACATTTTTCATCCTGGGAAACAAACAAAAATAAAGTTGCTCAGGATAAGCTCTGGTGAATAGAAAGTGTAGGGCATAGGGGTCATGCCACTTTTGGTAAAAAACTGCTGAACACTCAGTGCAGTGTGGGCAAGTGCACTCATAAATCACCCATCATGAAATGGAAAAACTTGTTGAATGAATCTCCAAATAAATAAATAAATTCACTGAAGCCGAACACAGCCTCTGACAACAATGTTAGTGGGTACACTTTTGTTGATGGCCTCCTAGAAAACTTACCTAGCAGAGAAAGCCTGTACTTCAAGGGACCTGCCCTCCAAAAAATAATTCCATTTTTAAAAAATTTATAGACACATATGTACATACACACATATATACTGGAATACCATTAGGTCGTAAAACATAAAATCCTGTAGTTGCAGACACATGAATAGTCCTGGAGTTCATTATGTTAAGTGAAATAAGCCAGGCGCAGAAAGACAAATATTGCATGCTCTCACTCATATGTGGGAGTTAAAAAAGTTTATTTCGTGGAGGTAGAGAATAGAATGATAATTATTAGAGGCTGGGAAGGAGTTGTGTGAGAAAAGGAGAAATGGGGAGGTTGGTTAATGGATACAAACATATCGATGGATAGAAGAAGTAAGATCTAATGTTGGATAGCAGAGTAGGATGACTAAAGGTAACAATAATCCATTATATATTTCAAAATAGCTAGAAGAGAGGACTTGAAATGTCTCCAAAGCATAGAAATGATAAATGCTTGAGGTGATGGATACCCAAATATCCTGTCTTGATTATTACATATTCTATTCATGTAACAAAATATCATATGTACTCCATAAATATTTACAAATGTTGTGTATCAATAGACATAATAATAAATAGAAATTCAAAAAATGAAGAGAGGAAGACATACTAAAATATAACCAAAGCAAAAACAATAGAGAGAGAAGAGTTTCCGTAAGGTTTTCCAGTGTGTAAAACAATAAAATATTTTTTATCAATTGCAACCTGCTATCCCTGTATAGGTCATGGAGAATCTAACATATAGCCCTGTCAAGACTGATTGTCTTTCCTTCTAGGACTATGCTTCCTTGCCTCGTGATGGGACTTATTGAGTTCTATTTCTGAACAGAACAACATGTTTTTTATTATTAAAATTTTGACACGTCCTTTTAAAACTGCAAGCAAGATACTTGGGCTTCCTAGTATTCCAGTATCTTGCTTGTAAAACAGCCAACAACATGACCAAATCCATTAGAGCATGCCCTTGTCAACCTCCTGAGTTTATTGATATTTACATTTATGATACAGACAAGTTTTTTTGAGAGCCTCCTTTTCTGCTGCCTGGTGTTTGCTTTCATAGAGAGAGGCCAGACAATTGAGAGAGTAGGAGGCAGCACTTGTGCTAGATTTATTGGCACAGCGCACTGAAGAGCAAACACACCACCAAATAGAGGATATTGATAAGGAGACTAAATTCATTTGAAATCACTAAAACTCAGTTAGGGGCATATTGTATTAAGTGAAATGCCATTACTGAAGGGCCCAGGGAAAGACTATATGCCAAGTCATGAGAGTTTTTCAGCTCACTGGAAGGCAGCCATTGCACCCACGCACTACATTTGATGGTTTGGAAGAAGAGATAATTTCTGCGTAGATCATAAAGGGACTTAAATCTCTCAGTCCCTAGGAGCACAAGCGTGAGCTGAATTGTCCCCAAGTGAGAGCATGCAAGAGATGATCCCTGCACAGTAAAAGCGAGTGTGAATTCTAACATTCCATAAAGGCTTTCTTTCCATGTGATTGTGGCACAATGGTATATTTAAAAACTCCACACTAAGAAGCATCATTTGATTCTGTGATTTTTTTTATATAAAGCATTTTGCTATTTTATAGAGAGAATGGCAGAACTCTGGCTTATTTAATGTATTTTAATCATTTTTTAAATTAGACAGTTCCTCTGACAGACATAAGTTCCCTAACCAGCTCATATCAGCAGGTTGGGGTCCGTTCTTGGTACAGGAGAGAGCTTGCTACCTGCCACAAGTCAAAGAGGAGACTCAGAAATTCTGTTTCCTCCTAAACAGCCTCATAATACCTCCCTGAAGGTTGTTTGAGGTTTCCTCGCTTGATGTCTCTCATGCTGCCCTTGCACTGTTAATCCTGGTGAGCAAGGACGGACTGTAAACACGAGTCCATTCAATGATGTGTATAAATCTTGTTCAGGTTATTCAGACTAAGGCAGCCCCTTATCTAACAAGCACCAGAGCAGACTTTCGAAAACACTTTTCACTTGTGACAATAGCGGCCCAGTTTTTGTCCTCGCCAACAATGGAATAAATGTAATATCTCATGTCAGCTAACTCCATGTCTTATTTATGTCAAATTCTTCTGGGTTCAGCATTTTAAGACAGCCTTTGCATTAGGATTTTTTTCCAGCACAGACTCCTAGAATAGTATTGTTCTGCAAAGATAGAAGAGGTTTTCCTTTTAAGTAAAATTTTATAATGACCGGAGTAGAAATGAATTACTGTCTTTGCTATGCTATCTTACGTTACTATACTGCATGTAAATCTGGAGAAATCAAATTTCATACTTGCATAAGTATTTTGGAAACTATCAGGATTGTGCTGAAATACTATGAGATGATTCAGGTACTCAGCAAACAAGAAGATCAAGGGTTACTTACTGCTTATTGAGGATTTCCACCTAAAAGTAAACTTTTTTTGGAGGGTATGTATTCTAACGTGGGGTCGAACAGGATTATGAACACAATAGGAGATGGTCATATTTGCAAGAGCAAACACATATTCCCTTCTCTGTGGCAAAAGGAGCACGTGGTTGTTTTTTTGGCAGCATAATCAAAATTTTTTTTATATTGGCAAAACACGAAAATGAGCTTCACTCTTCTGAACTGATTTGCACATAGCAAAATAGATTCGAAATTGCAAGCGTTTTTAATATTATTGGAGACATGATTTTAAGACTGTGTTTTAATATATAAAATTGTACCAAATGTATCAATTTTGAAACAACCAAATTCACATTTTTAAATGATGAAGCTTTAGTTTAAGGAAGAAGATGGAGGTCCTAGGGGGAAAAAAGACAGACAGAAAGAAGCCTAGGTCATCTACGCTTGAATTTATCTCTCTGATATGTGCTCTATCTGACATTCATGCTGTCTTTCACTATTCCAATCTGATTCCATTACTGACCTGGCAAAACTCTTCCACTGTTGGCACTTCCTCCAAGATAAAAGCTACACTCTTGTGAATGGCAACATCGCATACCTATCCGGCTCTGGCCTCCGTCCAGTTCTGCCACTGCCTTTCTATTCTGGATCATCACCTCTTATGATCCAGAAACACTGAAATACTTAGTCTAGAAGCATGCCATGTTCTCTTTGGTCTCTGTGTTTTTGCATTTGTCTAGAAGGCCTTTCATTACTCAATGGATAAACTTTCTCTTTATACTTTTAAATCTGAACTTAAACGTAACTCCCTCTTGGAAGTCTTCCCTGATGTCTCCAGCAGACTTTCCTTCGACTGTGATGTGACCCTATTTTGTCTTGTATTTACACACATTAATGTCATTATAAATACCTGTCAGCACATGAGGAAAGAATTATTAACTTGCAGAGAGCTTGAACCATGTAATTTCATCTTTATGCTTCTTTAGCGCCTAGTACAACATCTGTTATATACATGATCTTAAAAAATTCAGTTGACACTCCCACCAACAGTGTAGAAGTGTTCCCTTTTCACCACACCCTCTCCAGTGTGGCAATTCCTAAAAGCTCTAAATACCAACCTCCCATATGACCCCGAAATCCCCCTACTGGGAATATATCCTGAAGAACACAAATCACTCTATAAAAAAGATACATGCACACGCATGTTTATCGCAGCGTTGTTCACAATAGCAAGAACCTGGAAACAGCCATGCTGCCCGTCAAAAGAGGACTGGATTAAGAAAATGTGGTACATATACATGGTGGAATACTATGCAGCCATAAAAAAGAACAAAATCATGAATTTCGCAGCAACCTGGATGGAACTAGAGTCTATAATACTGAGTGACCTCTCACAGAAACAAAGATTCGAGTATCACATGTTCTCACTCATATAATGGACCTTAAACATCCAACGCAATACTATACAAAAATGACTGTCCGTACTGGGAAACTATGGTGGGGGGAGGGAGATGGGATTAACAGTAGCAAATATCTGTCTGGGAACGGGGAAGCACCCCATATCAACAGGGTGCCTGAATGAAATGCAATTGTATACCTAACCCTTAACTGTACCCCACAACTTCATAATAAAAAATAAATAAATATTAAAAAAAAATTCAGTTGAATGAATCAATTAATAAGAGTAACTGAGCCAGGCTCAGTGGCTCAGCCTGTAATCCCGCGTCCTTGGGAGGCTGAGGTGAGTGGATTGCCTGAGCCCGCGGGTTTGAGACCCGCCTGGGCAGCAAGACCTCATCTCTATAATAAATCAAAAAATCAGCCGGGTGTGGTAGCGTGTGCCTGTAATTCCGGCTACTCGGAAGGCTGAGGCGGAAGGATCACCGGAGCCCAGCAGGTCGAGGCTGCGGTGCCTGGGGGCGGCCACTGCCCTCCAGTCTGGGTGACAGAGTGAGACTCTGACTCAAAAAAAATTAAAAATAAAAAATAAAATAAATTAAATAAATAAATAATAAATAAATAAAAAATAAGAGTAACTGGAGAGAGAATACATCTGTAGTTGCAAACAAAACACAGTAAAATAGAGATTAAAAAGGAAAAGAGAAAAGAATTTCTCTCTTTTAGTGATTTGTAATATAATTTAGGGAGACCTAGAGCTGGAGTTCTCAGAGTTGATGGTGTGACAGTCTTGAACTGCCATCGTGAACCATGTTGACATTTTCTTAGACATACAATATTTCCCCCTCCTCCTCTTCCTCCTTCTCTTCCTCTGCCTCATTATCATCAGTATATACACCATCAAAAGTATACTCTTCTTTTGTTTAGAATCTGCCCATTCACTAAAACAAAATAAGAGCAACACTTACACATAAGCATTCATGGCACAAAAAATCCCCAACTTTTCCCAGGACAGGAAGAACCAGCTTATGGGAGCAAAAAAGATATTAGCCTTATGGGAGAGTTCAAGTAATATGCATATTCAGATATGTACTTTTGTTAGATATGTACTTACTTTAAAAAAATAAGCAAGGTTCTATTTTGATATGGCAACTTAATACTTGTGTCCCTCCGAGTTTATGCTGCAAAGTGACCTGTGTCTGGCCCACGCAATGTGTTCAATGGCAAAATGATAAGAAGATGCTAGTGTTTTCTAATGCCCCTTTACATTTGCATGGGTAGATTATCCATGATACCCATTGTGAATTACTGTTTATTTAAATATTTATTTAATGGTGATATCCATATCTTCACATCCACCTCATAGTAATATTGGTAGATGCATAAGATGCTGGTTGCAAAGGGCCTAATTTCTTTTTTTACAATGATTTGTGTTAAAAACTAAAAATGTTGAGGATGTAGTTTACCAACATCATATTAATAACTGGAGTGGCCAGAGAGTGAAGTGTGCTGGATACTTTAATTTTCTTGTTAACCAAGAGGTATAATTTTGAAGAGAATAGATTAGGAGGGTAGACTTTGGGGTCCTACTACTTGGTTCAAAACTGGGCTCCTCTACTTCCTAGTTGTTCACACTTAGACAACTTTACTAATCTCTCTGGAACTTTGGAATCTTCTTCTTTTTTTAAAAGGATCATGATAACATCTCTCTTCAGGTATGTTCAAGACTGAAGCAAAAAACAAAAACAAAAACAAAAATTTGCTCCTATACACACTATAAAATACCCTCCCATATTTTTAACCAAGTGAAAAAAGAAAAAGTTAATAAAAGTTCTACAATCAGAAAAGCATGTCGATATTGAAAGCTCTGCATTGTCCAATCTGTTCACACACCATTGCCAACCCTTATAAACCTACACAGCAGGATATGCAGTGGACCCGAGTCCTGGAACCTTGGACTAGTTGCAAATTACTGTTCTGTTGCACAATAACACAGGATCATAAGACAACAAAAATAGTCTGTTTTTATTTAAAATTCTGATATTTTATTCATCATGGATTTTTTGCTTTAATTTTAATTTTTAAAAATATTTCATTGAAGTATGATTTATTTTGATTACTGAGTTTTGGGTATCCACTTAAATTTTGTGTACTCACCTGAATCTCACCCTTGTCCAGTTCATATGTTTTTGTGTGAAAAAAATAAAATAATGTAAAGACCTCAGCAGTAGGTCTGATACATACTTAGTGGTGTTGTTACTAATATAGTTCTTAAAAAGATCACACTCATGTAGACCATAGATTTTGAACTCTTTTTCCCCTTTATACGGTAATCTTCCTAATATGTCATTATTACCCCTTTATTCTTTTGAGTCCTGTTAGCTTATAACCTCCAAACTGACCATATTAATTCATTTTAGAACCTGTCATGTATCATTTAAACAGAGTAGCTATTGTACAAACATCTTAATTTCTGCCTTTTGTCTTTCTGAACAAACTTGCCATTTGGATTGAGGAGGTTGGTCGATTCTGTCCAACTCTAAAGTTCATGCTTTCTTACTGAATTGGTCATTTGTTTGAGTTGATTGACTCGCCAATTCAGTCAACACACTTGAGCCTGGCGTAAGTGCAGATTTAATGCTAAAGCTAAGGCCCGTGTTGTGAGGCTAAGTAAAGCTGGATCCCTGGAAAATATAACTAGTTAAAGACTGATCTCTCCAATCACATTGCTCTTTGTGTCTTCACAAAGTAACATCTGTGACGGTTCTGCTCCAGTCTGAATGTCTATGACCCCTGTAAGCAATGAACTTTGCTGCCTTCTGAAATCAATCTACCTGACCAGATTACAATGTTGATTATGATGTGACACATGAGGTATTTAAAAAGTGTTTCCAGTAGCAACCTTGTCAAAATATATTTGCACTCTCATAAAAGGAATACAATGACTGCATGGTTAGTTCCAACATATACAAAGTTCATGATAAATAACCAAAAAATAAACAAACGCAGAGGAAACCCAGCTGATGTTATTTTAAGTTGAGTGATATTTTGGGAAGGGTTAAGCATTCCTACAATTAGAGAAGATTCAACCTTCACAACTGCATGAGAATATTATAAACCAAGCCCACACAATATGAAAATTAGTTAAAATCTATGTAAAATTTATGAGAGAATGTCAGGTGTAATGCTTGATAAAGTAAGTTTAATGCTTAAGAAATTTATCTTCAGGCTGAAAAAGCCAACTCTTGCAATTCTGAGTTAAAGTATAATTTTAGAAACTCTTTTCTGTAAAGTCATTCTTTTATTAATGGAATCAATTCTAGGTGAACTGAAAGAGGTAACTTCCCAAAGCATCCAAGAGGACAAACAAGATCCTCAAAAGCATTGGGAAGTCAGTATCCTGTGTTAAAAAACAAAAACAAACAAACAAAAATCACTTAGAGGCAGCTTCATAATATTTTGTCCTGGGAAAAGGGTAAAATAAAAACTGTCCTCACACAAACCCTTTTGACTTGAGTTTGTTCTGTTTGGCACATTGGAGAAAATAAAGGTTTGGGGGCCGGTGGAGTCTCTAGGTCATGTGAGATGTTCTCCTTTACTCTGGATGTGCCATGTTATATTATGTGACACCCCATGATTGGGTCAAGCCTCAGTAAAACAAACCACCAGGAAGTTCAGAGAGCTGATTTCCATTGGCTAACCAATCACACATGCAGCTTCCAGCTGAAAAAGCACTGTGGATCAGCAAGGGAATGAATGGGCAGAAAATCTGCATATGACACAGTCCCTCTGCAGCATGACTCAGTCTATCTCTCATTTGTAACCCAAGAGTCTTTTCTTCACAAAGCAGGTAGGTAAGAATTCAGTCAGCCAGATAAAATTATTGACACCCAACACTGCTGACACAACCAGTAAATGTAAGGAAAGAACATCCGACATGCTTAAGTATGGAGGTCCAGCCCCTACGAGGGTCATGTCCAATAGCTATAGTTGAGGGGTTTGTGGGCCCTTCTTTCTTTTTAGCAGTTTGTACCTAATGTCCGGTGCTGACTGGGAGACAAAATACATAGCCAAAAGAGCTTGTCCTTCCAGAGAATTTAAATTGCTATCGGTAAACTGCTGCAATGTCTCAGAGAGTCGACTTAGAAACATTGTTGAATTTTTATCTGGTTTTTGAAAAACCTTTTTTATTTGTCTTAGTAGCCTGTGGTTAGTTAACAGGATTAATTTATATGATTCCTATACTTTTGTCTGGAAAGAAGGTTGATATAGTCCCAGTTTAGATATAACTTGAGAGAAATTTATCATAAGAAAACAACAAATAAGAATTTTAACTTCCTTATATCCTAGCCACCCCCTGGAGGAGAGACCTATTAAGCCATGTGGAAACTTGAATGGGTTTTCCAAGAACCCATGGGGGGTGGTGACTTGTTTACAAAAACCTCACGACCCTTGTAGGGGCTGGACTCCCTCACTTAAACTTGTGTAACCACATTTTTGGGACCGCTAGTAATTTTTAGAGAACCTTAATCTCTAAGATTTTGGCCCAGTGCCCAAAAGCTGGGACTTATACATAGTATGTATATCCTTCTCACCTGCCTAAACGGGTGAGAAGTTTCTAGAAATTTAGTCTTTTTTATGCACCATGCATTTGAAAAGAGTCGCTGTAAATGTCTCAACTCCTGATTTTGTCTCTAATGCACAGAACATCTCTGAACAAGCATGGCATTCTAAAGCAAAGTTGGACATAAGAGAATGTCTAAGTGATTACTTTTATATCCATCGCATCTCTTTTCAGTCACTTTTTCAGTTCTGCAACTGAATATCAAAAACAACAGTAAAAACAAAAGAAGACTACAATGGTTTGTTTAACCTTATGGTAACAGCTAAACTCTTTGCTGGCATTCCTTAGTGACTGATAAAGGACTACCACTATTGTAGAAGGGTGTTCCCAGCAACACAGCATTAGGAGATACTTGGCTTGGTAATCCTGCCTATAAAATTCAAATAGGGCCAATTAACTTGTTCATAGCTGCTTTACATCTCTTATTACCTCATATAATTGTTTTAAAAGCTATCATTTCAAAGAATAGCATCAGTTTAATACTAACAATTCCTTGCTCTGAAGTCAACTGTTCTCTTTCTCTCATTGTGTTGTTTATGTTTCTGACTTATTTCTCCCTTTTTGTCCTTCTTTTACTTTCATTATCTCCAATCATTGTTCTACTAGACATTATTTTATACAGGTTTTATTTATTGAAAGCTATATTAAAGCCTTCTTACAAAATGAAGATAATCAATACCTTGTCTGCTCGCCAGTTCAAAAAAAATTAAAACGAAAGTTTAAAAAAAAAGAAGAAAATTGCTGTTGAGGTGTGACTGCCAGGTGCCAGAAGAGTTTAGATGAGTGAATGTAAATCTCTATATATGGAGAAAGAAGTCTGTAGATAGATTTCTATATTCAGTGGAATTAGGTGAAGCTCTTACATCAATATTCGGTATCGAATCTGACCTTTTTGGAGGAATACTTTATGGAATGAACAGCCAACATTATTTAAGGTTGCATGGGTTACAAGGTAGTGTACTTACTGTAAGCATTAAAGGCTTCTGGAGAAAGAAATGGGCAGCCTTGGAGGATAACAGCTCTCAATATTCATGGCCAGAGGCCAGAATGTCAGAAAGAAAGCAATCACCTACCTTTTTAACAGTGACTGCCCCTGGATGGGGAATGAAAAGCCTCCTTCACATTTACTATTCACCAGCAGAAAGTGTGGCTTCTTCTGCATTTTGTACAGGGCCCAGCTCTACACTCATTATAAGGTTATTACTATCATTATGGTGGACAATGCCATAATATTTTAAATGGGCCAAATTTGGTTTCCAGCTATTCATGAGCTTCTCCTGTAGGTCTTAGGAAAAATAGCTTGGAGTGTAAGGAAATCAAATATGGCCTACATCTCACTTCCTCTACTATAAATCGAAAAATATCTCTGAAGATTATTCATGGTTGCAGTTTGCATGAGCTCTGATGATAGGAAGTGACTTTTGTGGATAACTCTTTGCGCATAATTGCAGAACTGACCTTGGGAAAAATTATAAAACAAGTGAATTTAGTCACCAGGCCCTACTCTATTCCTTTCTGATGCATTTCCTTAACACCCTGCATGTCTTCCTCTGACCCTATTCTCACGCACTAGTTTTCCTCTTGTGGCAAAGAAAAAATAATCAAAGAAAGTAAACATTTGTCAATGTTTGTTTCATGTGATGGTGGCTCTTTAAAATGTCTCATCATAAAAGGATTCCAAGGTCAAATAGATTTGGGGAAAGTCATTCTCTCTTGGAGAGTCGTATGGGCATGCTAGAGGCTTTGCTGGGCTCCAGAGGCAATGGGCCTGTGGAACTGTGTGTAAGACTCCTGTTTGTAGTTTAAGATCTAATAGCTGTTAGAGTTAGTATTGTCCAGGTAATTAAGTTTCACATTTTACAAGTTCTATACAGAGAATAATGCTTGATTTTGAAGGTATCATTATGTGAACGTTAGCTGTACCTCAAACCTGTTATACCAACTGAATATTTAAATGAGATAGTCTTTCAAAACCTTTTCCCAAAGCAGGTATTTTAGATGAGAACTTCAAAAAATTATAAGGGCATTTTTTTCAAGATGCAATTCTATATGAGACACAAGGTATCTGCTAGGGAACAATTCTTAATTCATCCTGTAGAACAGATATTCATGGTACAACTCATAATAATAATAATACAACTTATAATAATAATAATTGAGACTGTCAAATGTGGCATATCTTCCCTGATCAAAAAGATTGCTTTGTCATCAGTTGAATGACTTCTGGAAACCAAAGCTAAATTTTAAATATTGTTTTGTATTTATTCCAAATGTGAACAACTAAGCCAATTAACTCTATTCAGAATATGGACCCTCTCAACTTCAAAATAGAAATTTATTTTCAACCAGATTTTGGGTAACTTTCAGTCCTGATGAAATGGTTAGCCAACTGATTTTCAACTAATTTAGAAACAGGATTCCAGAAAAACAGTTTGTGCATATAACCATCTGGGGAAAGATGCCCTTGGCAATTATTAGCTTGGTCTCTCTTTACAGAATTCCTGGGGAAACATGATCCATAATCAACTAGCCATTTTTGTCAGTAAGCACTTAGTGTTGTAGAATGCAACTTAACAGGCTGCGCCATCCACAGTCTTCAGGCATGTGATTGCGTGCAAAGAACGAAGGCTTCATGGTGCTGGTCTACTTCCATTCCTCAGTGCAAGGTGGCCTTACTGGAGCTAGTTTGAGGGAAGTGGGTAGGCAGAAAATGAAACACACCCTTTCTCCTGTAGATGTGAGTCTTTATCCAGATTCAGAGCAGTTCACCATTTTATGAGAAACAGAAACTTCTGTCATTGTTACACTGGGTTATGTGGGAGGAAGCACAGAGTTTTACGCACGTGCAGCATGGTTCCTTTGCAGTATTGATGTTCCTATGATAAAAAGTAGAAAGACTGAACATTTAAGGGTTCATTTTAGAATAAAGTTTTTAGTTAATAAGTTAAACAAGAAAACTTCACTGAATGACAAGTTTATCCATGATATTTTAAAAAGATAGGCTAATGCCAAAAGCACTACCTAATGTCTAGAATTTACTTTGGAAATATAAAATCTGGTTTCCCTTATTTCAGGCTGCTAGGTTGTTTGAAAAGGGAGAACCTAAGACCTACCAAGGCAGCATTTTCACTATTTAATGTCTATAAAAGATAATTTTGATGAACAACAGGAAAGGAAAAACTATTAAGAGTTAATTGCAAATAGGCTTTCCAAATGAATTGGAACATTTTAAATTACCCTATGATTTTAATAAACGTTTACTAATAATGTAGGTACATCAAGTGTTGCTCTAAGCTAGTTAAGGAAGTTCTTTAGCATGTTTGAAGTAATTACTATCTGTTTACAGAGTGACTTGATCCTAGTCTTCAGCCTAGAGAGAATTGTAGACTCCTGTGGAGAATTAATCCTGTCCACTTGTGTGATCGTGAAGACAATGGAATCAGAACAGAAAGTCTATGCAAGAGAAGTAAATGCACACTCTGGCTCAAGACTTACTTATTTACTATTGTTTCAGTATTGGTGCAGACTCAGTTCAACTTAGGTCAACCCTTATATTAGTTAGTAAGTAGCTTTCTCTGGTTTTCAATTGTCTTTGGTTGATTCTCACTCAAAATGCTGCTTTGCTCTTGGCTAATTCAAGCCTACCACATCCAAAACCTTGTCCTTTCAGGAAATGTAAAGATTGGCTGCTTTCTTAAACTACCATTTTCATTTGGCCCCTCCTGTATTTGAAAGCCTACAGTTGTTTCTGATTTCCTGTACCCAGATCAGGGTCCTGCACAGATATGAAGTGAGCTAAATGAGTCTGGGCCACTCTTGACCAGGCCGTTTGTACTTTTAACCTAAAATAACTGAGCTACATGTAGGAGGATTTCAGGTACCAGCTATCAAGCAAAAGAAAATGTGACGACCATGTACCTCTTCTAGTTTGCAAGGCAGAGGGTATGATGTGTAAGACTGATTACTTGATCTCTCTGTATTTCAGTTTCTGCACTAATAAAATGGAGATTATGGAAGTACTTCTATGGTTGTTATGCAGCATATGCAACTTAGTATTTATTAAATGCTTAGGACATAAATACTATGCAAATGTTTAATCATTAGATAAAAATAATCCATAATCTGTCAGGATGTTAGGATGAGACATTGTATTAAGTTTGAACATTAACTGTAAGGCCATCCATGATACAACTTCAATCCCTTCCATTCATATCTACTCCTACAACACCCTAGCCTCTCAGCAGACTAGCCTATTAGCTTCCTCTCCCACTTGAAATGCTTACTCAAAATGCATTATTACATCATGTATTGTATCTACTTGGATAACTCTTTTATCTTCCTTCTACTTCATTAAATTTTATTTAACTTTCAAATCCTGGCTTCAATCCCTTTCATAAACCAGCTCTTACCAACTGGGTTTTGCATTGGCTCTGTTTTTTCTAAATAACAACATGCTTATGGCATAAAGCACCTCTCCTGTGACTGCTGGACACATAGAAAGTGCTCAATAATTAAGCTGCAATAGAGCTGACATTCAAAATGACATCTTACTTTCCTGTTTGCCCTGGGGAGAACTGACCTCCTTCGTTCTCACTTCTCTGTATAGCAGAGGCCCTGGCTAACTGACAGCTCAACCTGTTTGTTCTGTATGCTTTATGACTGTGGATGGGCTTGCTGAGCGTAAAGTGGCCCTTCAGTGTATGTCTTCAGTAACATTTGTGATGACCAATCCCTTCTCCCTGCAGCTTCCAATGCACCAAGCATGCTTTCCTTCAAAAAATGAAATTCTAGTTCATAGATGCTAGACTATTCAACAGCTGTTTATTGAATATCTGGTGAACAAAGCCCTGAGCAATAAGATGAGGCAAAATAAAAAGGGGAGAGAGGTAAATTAAGACAGCTCTTGCCTTCAAAGAGCTTTCTATTTAAAAAAATATCATTCTGGCCTGGTGCAGTGACTCAAGTCTGTAATCCCAGCACTTTGGGAGGCCAAGGTGAGAGGATTGCCTGGGCCCTCAGGTTCAAGACTAGCCTGGGTAACATGCTGAAACCTCGTCTCTACAATAAAATAAAAAAATTAGCCGGGTGGGGTAGTGCATGCCTGTAGTTCCAGCTACTTGGAAGGCTGAGGCAGAAGGATAGCTAGATCCCAGCAGGTCTACTCTGGGATGACTGTGAGCATGCCACTGCACTCCAGCCTGAGCGATGGAGTGAGGCCCCTACTCAAAAAAAGAAAAAGAAAGAAAAAAAAATATATATATATATATCTACAGTTGTTGAAGTTCATTAAAATAAAATACAATAATAAAATAAAATATCTGATAAGAGATGTTTGGAAAGGTGATGCATAGAAAATCAAGGTGAATTAAAAATTTTTATGCGTCCTAATAATTCTCCCAGGATCAAGTTTTAAGGATGAAGAGAAAAAATTTTAGCATTTTGATAAAATTATTCTAATAATGCTCTCTTTTCAATTTGGGCAAAGGTGAAGAGTCAAACCCAAGTCAGTATTAATGCACTTGAAAGACTACAAAGTCTTCAGGACTCCTACATGACCTGGATTAGCAATTAGAGCCAGTACCTCCCTGGAGTGTAGGAGAGAGGGCCATTGCCTTGCCCAGAACTTTAGAGGGTTTTGATCTAGCTCTCTCAGGTCATGATTTTTCCCTCAGGAGAAACATTTATGACATCAAGGAAACAAGCTCTCCTTTTCAAGGACATTTCAGTACCAGGATCCTGAATTTCTCATGAGGACTTTAAGTGAATCACCCAACTCGTGTGTTTCTAGGGGGCATCATTGGTGTAGAGTATGGATGGAGCATTGCTGTGTGCACAAAGATGACCCCATAAGTACACTGTGGTTCATCATAGTGCAGGACATTGTGCAGCTGAGATAGGTAAAAGAAGTGGGTGGTCAGGGCCATGAACTACAGGTTGATCCTCTCTGCACTGTCACCTTGTATAGAACTCCCAGGAATCCAAGAATTCTAAATTCTGACTTTAGCTTTTGGATCATTGCAAAGGTATGTTTTTCAAGGTAAGAAAATAGAGCATGTGTTTTTCAACAGTTTGTTAAATTGATGTATACCATTTAAATACAAGACATATCATGTATGGGCCTTCATGTTTACTCCTACTTGCCTTCGCCTCATAAACGCCAGGGGTAAGCCTAGATACAACCATAGTCAGATATGAAGTAGGGTTTTGCTCCAGGAAATCCTTCTAGACTCCTCCTAACGAGCTTTTCTGCCCTCTCCCTCATTTCTTGGACTGATTCATCTACAGACCTGCCTCTTTGCCTGACCTCATAGAAGTAGACTAGGTTGGTATTTGGATTATTTGTTTGGTCTCCATTCTTATCTTTTCTCTGAATGCTACCTTACTACTTTTATATTTTTGTATCCCTGATACCTGAACCCAGGTCCACCCCAACTCCTTGCTCAACAAAGTTAAGCTTAAATGAGATCTTCAGGGGCAAGGATTAGTCAGTTGCCCTATAGTTCATTTATTTCTGTTTGTTATCATGTACGATAAGGCTTTTCCTGGTATGGAAAAAAAAGAAGAGAAAATAAAAGTACTCAAAAACAAATCCAAGTGTTAGTACTGGCAATAGATATAAAGAAAATAAAAAGTAAGGATACTTAGTAAAATGCTTAGAAATCATTAAAAATTGAAATGACAATATCGGTGATGGCTGAGATTTATGGCATGCACAAGGTCATGGTATGTGCAATTTCCATGTGCTGAAACCCTTATGACTATCAAGTTCTCCCATCAAGTCCATTCTGTTATACTCCAGAAACCCAAATAGCTGAATCATTTTACAAACTATTAATTAATTGTTTGAATAATTAATTCACTCATTCCACAAATATTCAGCTAGCATCTGTCCAACAGACCAACAGTTTTTTTCCCCAAAACAAACCCACCATGGGTGTTCCACTACATATAGATATATCACAGCCATTATGGAAAAATGAAGTTTTCTTTTTACTCTTCCATATAACTAGAACTGCACCTCAAACACTAACATGTCTTTTTAAATTATTTTTGATGAAATATTGCTAAAGAGTCCTCATTTTTTAGGGTATATAAAGTATTCTTTAGCTACTCATAAAGTCAATTACTCATTGTGTTTTAATCAATTCCAACATGTACTCAGGAAATTTCAGAGTATAAATGACAATCTGTTTGGTTTCCGTATTTTTCTTTATAACCTTTTCATCCTTCTCATTCTTTACTTCTGTCAGTGTGCCTTTCCTAGTACATTGCTTAATGTTCCCCCTCACCTTTGGACTGGAAAACCACATTTGGACAAAATTTTTTGTTTTAAGAAAATAGCAGTGATTGTCTGATAGTATTGTCTATGAAAGATGGCATAAAGCTTAATATACCAATGTTATGGCATCTTTTTTGACAGCTTGAGACCAGTTTAGATTACTTCTCATTTTGTAGTTGTATTCAGAAGACAATTTGTGTGGTGCATAGTTACTAGGTAAATTAGGTATTAGTGAAATATGCTATGAAATATGTTTTAAGATAATTGGATAGCTCAGAAAATGTGATTTTTTTAAAGAGGTAAATTCAATGAAGCTAGTTTGATTTAATTGATTATCAACTAGGTCAATTCACTGAAATGGCTATGTGTCTACATCAATGTTGAGCATTTATTCTGCCTTCTAAATACGTTGCACATATCTAGGAAAACTGGGCTAGGAGATCAACTTCCAGCATGACAGCATGAGGAACTATGTTTGGCCTGCTCCTCAATGACACTGGTGGACACTATTTAAAAAAAAGAAAAGCATCTGGAAATTGAAGAAACATCTATTCAATCATGCATATAAACAATTGTTAAGAAAAGTGATAACCTATGGTATTTGAATCCAGACCACATCCCCTTTCCCCTATTCCCAATTCAGTGAGGTGAAGACTCCACTCTAGATAGGTGCCACCAAGAGTGCAAGGCTCTCTGACTTTAAGCACCCAGTAAGAGGCCTTTCTTTCCAGAGGAACAGGATGTCAATACTTATTCTTCCCACAGGTTGTTACTAAGGCCAAGTTGTGGGCAAAGTGCACATTTTTATTTATTTATTTTTATTTATTTATTTATTTATTTTGAGTTGCAGTCTCACTCTGTCGCCCAGACTAGAGTGCAGTGGCCGCTTCTGGCCACTGCAGCCTTGATCTGCTAGGCTCTGGTGATCCTTCCACCTCAGCCTTCCGAGTAGCTGGAATTACAGGCACACGCTACCATGCCCAGCTGATTTTTGATTTAGTGTAGAGATGAGGTCTCGCCAAGTTGCCCAGGCAGGTCTCGAACCCGCGGGTTCAGACAATCCGCTCACCTCAGCCTCCCAAAGAGCGGGATTACAGGCTGAGCCACCGAGCCCTGCTAGGGGTTCCCTTTTAGTGCTAAGACCCCACTTGTAGAATGGAAGTCCCATCCTGGGCACAGCATGCTGAGAACAGTGAGAACCTGACATTCTTGTCCCCACTTATGAGGCCATGGTTCTACACCAGGAGAAGCAAGTTGAGAGGACCCCAGACTTCTGCCACCTCCTCAATGGGACTTTCAGCTCCTAAAGTGAAGGTGTCACTCAGGAAAATGCTTGCAAATGTCCCTAACCCCAGCTCCAGAACCCTGGCTTAGAGATTTTGCCTGGGGAGAGAAACAGGCCATAAAATAGATAATTCCAAGGGAGTAACATCAGTAAAATGGTGGAATAGGAAGTCGCAGACTGCACTCTCCACTACAGAAATTTCATCTAGCAATATCTTCACATTAGGACATGCTTTTGAAAACCCCAGCACTTGGAAACAAGCCTGAGATGCCCACATGTTTGGTAGAACTAAATGAAATCTGAATTAAAAGGGTAGAGTAAAATAACTCATTTTGACTATATCACACTTTCCCCTTTCCCAAGTCTGCCCAATGCTAGATGGAGAAGATTTATCTCAGCCCACAGTTTCTACAGGGGAAAAGGAGAATCAGAGGCAGTCATCAAGCTTCCCTAACATTCCAATATGTTTCCCAGGATGCCCACTCTGGTCTCACTTCTCATGAAACACTATGGGAAATGGCCTGGCTAAACTGCCAAGGGTTAGGTAAAAGCAAAGAAAGGAGGTCATCATGATCAGTGGATCTTGGTCTTGGTGAAAACTCTGTGTTCCTGCTAGATGTGGAGCCCAATAAGAGGCATCGGCCAACCTCATAGCCCACCTGCAAAGCGGAGCTGGTTGCCTTCAAAAGTATGCTTAGAAGTAAAACTTAGCTTGAGTTTCTAGATTGCTAGTTTTTCCACCTATCCTCAGAGTGAACCTTAATGACCACACCCAGGCAGGAAGACACTGGTCTCCACCCATTTGGGGAAAGCTAAAGAACTAGACCAAATCATGCAAACAGAAACTTAATAAGGAAACATTGGACTTGAATAGCACTTTAGATCAAATGGACCTAACAAACTTATACAGAGCATGTTATCCAACAGAATAAAGGTTCTTCTTAAGTGCACATGGAACATTCTCCAAGACAGATCACATATTAAGTCACAAAAACAAGTATAAGCAAATTTAAGAAGATTGCAATTATATCAAGTATCTTTTCTGACCACAGTGGTATAAAACTAGAACTCAATAACAGGAGAAATTTTGGAAAATTCATAAATTATAAAAACTAAACAACATGCTCCGAACAACTAATGGGTAAATAATTTAAAAAAAATTTTTTTTAAATCTTTAGAAAAATGAAAATGTAAACACAACATACCAAGTAATGGAATGCAGCAAAGGCAACCCTAAGGGAAAGTTTATAGCAATAAACACATTTTAAAAAAGAAGAAAGGCCTCAAATACATAGCATAATGTTACACCTCAAGGAGCTGGAAAAAAAAGGAAAAAAAAACAAGACCAAAGTTATCAGAAGGAAGAAAATAATAACGAACAAAATAGAAATAAATAAAATACAGACTAGATAAACAATATAAGAAATCAATAAAACTAAGAGTTAGTTCTTTAAAAAGATAAACAAACCCAACAAAACTGTAGCTAGTAACTAGAAGAGAGAGAGAGAAAAGATTCGAATAAATAAAATCAGAATGAAAGAGAAGACATTACAACCAATGCCACAAAAATACAAAAGATCATAAGAAACTACTAAGAGCAATTACATGCCAACAAATTCAGTAATCTAGAAAAAATGTATAAACTTCTAGCATCACAAAATATACCAAGACCAAATAATGGAGAAGTAGAATATCTGAACAGACTTGTAATGGATAAATCACTAATAAAAAGTCTTTCCTTAAAGAAATTCCAACTGGGTACTATGACTCAAGCCTGTAATCCCAGCATCTTGGGAGGCCAAAGCAAGAGGATTGCCTGAGCTCAAGGGTTCGAGACCAGCCTGGGTAACTTGGTGAGACCTTGTCGCTACAAGAAATAATTTTTTTTTAACTGAGGTGAAAGAATTGCCTGAGCTTAGCAGGTCAAGGCTGCGGTGGCCATGAGCGTGCCACTGCACTCCAGCCTGGGCGACGAGTGAGACTCCAACTAAAAAAAAAAAAAAAAAAAAGAGCCGGGCTCGGTGGCTCAGCCTGTAATCCCGCGCCTTTGGGAGGCCGAGGTGAGTGGATTGCCTGAACCCGCGGGTTCGAGACCCGCCTGGGCAAGCGAACCCTCATCTCTACAATAAAATCAAAAAATCAGCCGGGCATGGTAGCGCATGCCTGTAATTCCAGCTACTTGGAAGGCTGAAGCGGAAGGATCGCCGGAGCCCGGGAGGCGAGGCTGAAGTGAACAGGAGCGGCCACTGCACTCCAGTCTGGGCGACAGAGTGAGACTCCAACTCAAAAAAAAAAAAAAAGAAAGAAAATTTCAGTGGATTCTACCAAATATTTAAAAAGGAAATGATATCATTCTTCTCAAATTCTTCTAAAAAAAATTGAAGATGACAGAATACTTTCAAACTTGTTTTACAAGGTCAGCATTACCCTGATACCAAAGACAAAGACATTGAAAGAAAGAAAAGAAAAGAAAATTACCGGTCAATATACTTGATGAATATAGATGCAAAAATCCTCAGCAGAATTCTAGCAAATTGAATTCAACAACAAATTAAAAGGACTACCCATCATGATCAAGTTGGATGAATCCTGGAATGTGAGGATAGCTCCACATACACAAATCAATAAATGCAATGCATCACATTAACATAATGAAGGAAAAATCCACATGATTATCTCATTTGATGCAGAAAAAAACATTCGACAAAATTCAACACTTTATATGATAAACAAGTTGAGCATAGAAGGAATGAGCCTAAACACAATAAGAACTATCTGAGAAACTCACAACTAATGCTAACTCAACAGTGAAAAAACTGAAAACCTTTCCTCTGAGATCTGGAACAAGACAGGGATGCCAACTTTCACCACTTCTATTCAACATAGTACTGGAAGTCCTTACCACAGCAGTTAAGTAAGAGACAGAAATATATAGATTCACACAGGAAAGAAAGAAGTGAAATTGTCACTATTTGATGATGCCATAATCTATTATGTAGAAAACACAAAAATTCCACCAAAAAACTGTTACAACTAATAAATGAATCAAAGTTTCAAGATACAAAATCAGCACTCAAAAATCAGTAGAGTTACTCTACACTAACAGTGAACTATTTGAAAAAGAAATTTTAAAATTCTAAAAATAAGATCACCCCATAATCCAGCACTTCCACTTCTGGTTATTTACTCAGTAGATCTGAAATCAGTTTGTTAAAGAGATATCTGCACTTCCATGTTTATTGCAGCACTATTCACAATCGCCAAGACATGGAATCAGCCTAAATGTCTATCAACAGAAAAACAGATAAAGAAAACGTGTAGTGCGCGCCTGTAGTTCCAGCTACTTGGAAGGCTGAGGTGGAAGGATCGCCAGAGCCCAGCAGGTCGAGGATGCAGTGGCCGGGAGCATGCCACTGCACTGTAGTTTGGGTGACAGAGTGAGACTCCAACTCAAAAAAAAAAAAAATGTGGTATATCTATATAGACAATAGAATAGTACTAAGCCTTTAAAAAGAAGGAAATTCTGTCATTTGCAACACAAAGATGGAATTAGAGAAAATTATGTTAAGTGAAATAAGCCAAGCACAGAAAGATAGATACTGCATGTTCTCACTTATATGTACAATCTAAAAGTAACTCAGAAACAGATTAGAGTGGTAGTTACAGAAGTTGGGGAGTTGGGGGAATGAGGAGATGATAAGTGAATGGTACAAAATCCTAGTCAAAATCCTAGAAGGAGAATATGAGTTTTTTAAAAACCAATTGCACAGCATGGTGAATATAGTTAACAATATAGTATTATACATTTCAAAATTGCCAAGATGCAGCGAGCAGAAGTGTTTAGAGTCCTCTCCTCTACAGTGTATGGTGTTCTGCTTAATGGTTTTGTTTAATGCACACAAAACACTCCCTAAGATAAACCATATGCTAGGCAAGAGAATAAATCTCAATAAATTTAAAAGAATAGAGATAATAAAAAATATGGTCTCCAACCCCAGTAAAATGAAATTCGAAATCAACAGAAGGAATACATTTGGGAATTTCATAATTTGTGGAAATTAAACATTTTCCCAAATAGCTGGTGAGTAAAAGAAGATGTCAAAAGGCAAATCAGAAACTACTCTGAGTTGAATGAAAATAAAGGCATGGGCTGGTCTCGGTGGCTCAGCCTGTAATCCCAGTATTTTGGGAGGCTGAGGCGAATGGATTGCCTGAGCCCGCGGGTTCGAGACCTGCCTGGGCAACTTGGTGAGACTTCATTTCTACAATAAAACAAAATTTATCTGGGCATGGTAGCACGCGCCTGTAGTTCCGGCCACTTGGAAGGCTGAGGCGGAAGGATCACTGGAGCCCAGCAGGGCGAGGTTGTAGTGGCCGGGAGCTTGCCACTGCACTTCAGTCTAGGTGACAGAGTGAGACTCCAACTCAAAAGAAAATAGAAAAGAAAGACATAAATCAAAACTTAAGGGCTGCAGCTAAGACAGTGTTAAGAGAGAAGTATACAGTTGTAAAAGCCTATATAAAAAGAAGTTTATCAAATAAATATCCTAAACTCTCCGATTCAGATAGTGGCAAAAAGGAGCACACTGAAACTAAAGGAAGCAGAAAAAAAGAAATAATGAAGATAATATCAGAAATTAATAAAATAGGGACAAAGGAAAAAAAATAGAGAAAATTAATGAAACCATAAGTGGTTCCTTAAAAAGATCAATAAAAAGAAAAACTTTTATCTAGATTTCCCAAAAGAAAAAGAGAGAAGAATCAGATTACAATTAGAAATAAACGAGAGGACATTACCACTGACCTTACAGAAACAAAAAAGGATTATAAAGGACTACTATTTACAATTGTATGCCAACCAATTTGATAAGTTAGCTACCTCCCTTGAAATATCCAAACTACCAAAACAGACAAGAAAAAAATAGGCAATCCGAATAGAACTATGAGTAAGAAAGTAAAGCATTAATCTCAAACTTACCTACAGAAAAAAACTCAAGTCCACTTGACTTTACCTCTGAATTCTACCAAACATTTAAATAAAAAATTAATATAAATTCCTGACAATTCCTTCTTAAAAATAAAAAAGGACACCTCCCAACTCATTCTATGAGTTTTAAATTACTCTGATGCCAAAGCCAAAGAAATAACCATAATCATACTAATAATAAACTTACAAGCCAATATTTCTTATGACTATAGATGAAGACATCCTCAATAAAATACTAATAAACTAAATCCAGTAGCACATAAAGAGAATTATATACCATGGCCATGTAAGATTTCTCCCCAGAATGCAAGGTTGATTAGTATTCATAAATCAAATAGCATAATACATCATCAATAAAATAAAAACAAAAATTACATGATTATATCAATAGATGCAGAAAAGCATTTGAAAAAAATCCTTTCATGATTAAAAAAAAAAAAAAAACATTCAACAAACCAGAAATAAAAGAGAACTTTCTCACCCAGGTAAAGGGGTGGGCAGCTATGAAAAATTTATAGCTAACATTATACTTAACACTGAAAGACTGAATGCTTTTTCTCTAAGGTCAGGACCAGTTAAGGACATCCTTTCTTATTTCTTCTATTCAGTATCATGCTGAAAATTTTAGTCAGGGAAATTAGAGAAGAAAAAGAAATAAAAGGCTTCCAGATTGGAAAGGAAGAAGACTATCTCTATTCACAATGACATGTTCTTGTATATAGAAAAATCATAGGAATCTATTTAAACCTTTAGAACAGATAAACAAGTTCAGTAAGATTTCTGAATATAAGATCAATATGAAAAGACAATTGTATTTCTAGATGCTTGCAATCAACAATCTAAAGAAACTTTAAAATTTCCATTTACAATAATGTCTAAAAAAATACAATTCTTAGGAATAAATTTAACAAAAGAAATGTAAAACTTATATCCTAAAAACTGCAAAGCATTGTTGAAAAAAACTTAAAAAGGCCTAAGTAATTGACTAAACATTTCACATTCATGAATCATGAGACTTAACATTAAAGATGACAATACTTGCCAAACTGATATACAGATTCAATACAACCCCCGCCAGAATCCAGGCTGCCTTCTTAATAGAAATTGACAAGCGAATTCTAAAACTCTTTATAGAATTTCAAGAGAACTAACAGAGCCAAAACAACCTTGAGAAAAAAAAAGTAGGAGAATATACATTTCTCAGTTTCAAACCTAATGCAAAGCAACAGTTATCAAGACAGTGTGGCTACTGGCACAAGGATACACATACAGATCAATGGAATATAATTGAGATTCCAGAAAGAAACTTGAACTTCTATAGTCAATTGATATGCAAATTATGTACCAAGATCACCCAATAGTCTTTTCAGTTAATGGTATTAGAACAACTAATAGCAATATGCAAAAGAAGGCATTGAAATCCTACCTTACTCCATATACAAAAGTTAACTCAAAATGAATCAAAGACCTAAATATAAGAACAAAAATTATAAAACTTTTAGAAGAAAACATATGGGTAAATCTTCCTGACCTTGGATTTGGTAAAGGATTCTTTGCCAGAAGCACAGGCAACAACACTATATATATAAAAGTAAAAGTAATTTGTGTACCAAAAGTCCGTTGAAAAGTAATATCCTATATGATGAGACAGAATATTTGCAAATTATATATCTGATAAGTGACTGGTATCTAGAATATATTAAAATAAAATACTCCTACAATTCAATAATAAGCAAATAAATAACCCAATTAAAGTTGGGCAAAGGAGTCATTTCTCCAAGGCAGATTTACAAATGACCAATAAACATATGAAAAGATGTTCATCATCATTAATTATTAGGGAAAGCAACTCAAAACAACAGTGAGATTCCACCTTGCACCAATTGTGCTGGCTAGAGTCAAAAGTCAAATCACAAAAGCTGGTAAGGATGTGAAGAAATTAGAAGACTCATACATTGCCAGTGGAAAGATAAAATTGGTGCAGTCACTTTAGAAAACAGGCTGAAAATTCCTCAAACCATTAAACAGTATTACTATATGATCCCAAAATTCCATAGACATGCCCAAGATAAATGAAAATACACCCACAAAGAAACTTATACATAAATGTTTATAGTGGTATTATTCATAGTAGTCAAAATGTGGAACCAACTCAAATATCAATGGATACATGAATAAACAAAACGTGGTATATCCAAACAATGGAATATTATTAAACCGCAAAAGGAATGAAGTACTAATATGTGCTACAATATGATGAACCTTGAAACTATGTATGCCAAGTGAAAGAAGCCAGTTATAGAAGATCACATATTATATCATTCCACTTAGGTGAAAGTCCAGAATGTGAAAATCTATAGAGATAAAAGTAGATTAGTGGTCTTTCAGTGATGGAGGTGGGGTTAGGTACATAAGGCATTGGTAACTAAAGGGTACTTGGCTTATTTTCAGCGTGATGAAAATGTTCTGAAATTGACTGCAGTGGGTGCATATACTTATGAATATACTGAAACACATTGAATTGTACATACCATTACAGAAACAATTGAAAAATGTGAGTACATATAATTTTAAAATACCTTCACCATAGAAGAAAGCAAGCACAAAGTAAAAAGCAACTAAGCAAGAGAGAAGATATTTTTAAAATTTTGTGACAACTAAAGTTTAGTATTGATAACCTATAAATAACTTTTATACATTAATAAAAGACAATAGGAAAATGAGCAAATAACTGAAATCACATTTTATAGAAGAGGAAACCTGATGACCATTAAGTCTTATAAAAAGATTCTCAGCATCAGTAAGTAATCATGAAATGCAAATATTCAATAATGAGACAATTTCACACTCATGAGATTGACAAAAGTAAAAGATCTAAGAGCACTAATGTTGACAATAAAGTGTAGAAATAAAAATTCCCACATTCTGTCTTATGGGCATGCAAGCTGGTGCAAACACTTTGGAAAGCCACTTGATTAAATCTCATACACTGTGCCCCAATAATTCTACTCTTAGGATATATTCCCTAAAATAAGTCAATTATATAAGCTAAAGGAGACAAAAATAAAAAATGTTGATTGCAGCATCATTTTTTATTGCAAAAATCTGAAAACAACTCAAGTGTCTATGTAGAAAATTCATGGTATATTTACTTTGGGGTACTAGATAGCAGATAAAATGAAAAACAAAAGGTACATATGTTAGTGGAGATAGACCTTTAAAATCACATTGAGTGAAATTGTTGATTTTATAAATGTGAGTGAAATCAATGCAAATATCAGTGGAATGGGATTGGAAAGGTGTTTACAGGGAGAATGTTTATTTTTACAAGTCTAAAACAAATGTGTCATAATGTCAGAATTTGGAGAAAGGCAGGTAAAAAGTTTGTATTGGATGGGGATTATGGGCACAGACTCTAAGCCAGAAGGCTGTGGTACAAATTTGGCCTCTGACAACTACAATCTGTGTGAATTCATGCAAAGTACTTAACGTCTCCACTTTCATTCAGAAAATGGAAATGGCAATAATTGTGCCATGTCACAGCGGTGGTACTAGGATGTGATGAGTAAAAATGAAAAAATACAGTAGTTTTAACTTATCCTGGGTTTCACTTTGCATGGTTTCAATTACTCATGGTACAGCACTATAAGATATTTTGTTACAGAGATGAGAAACAAAATATTTACATACATTTTATTATATTGTTATAATTCTATTTTATCATTAGTTATTGTTGTTAATCTCTTATGCCTAATTTATAAATTAAACTGTATTATAGGTCTGTATGTATAGAAAAAGACAGTATATATAAGGCTCAGTACTATTCATGGTTTCAGGAATCCACTGAGGTGTCTTGGAAAGTATCACTTGAGCATTAAGGGGGACATTTATGGGAGAATGTTTGACATGTAGGAGATGTTTGATGTTTTCGTTTGTTGAAGTCAAATATTTCAGTTTCAGTATTTGTTTTTCTATTCTAGTCTCTGTATGTATTTGAAGTATCTCACAATAAAAATACTAATATTCTTTACACCAGAATTTATGTGGAGAAAAAGGCAAAAAGGAGCTATCCATAGGGACACATTTGTTATAAACTGATCAGCTTCTATTTTATAACTTCAAAGTTTAAATTTCTAAGAAATAAAAGTTGATTATGGGATAAATATTCTAACAATTAAGGCAATGACCACACCAATTAGCTAATTAATGAGTTAAAAGTTACTTGTCAAATGTCTGCTTCTGCTTCTTCAGCTCTTCCTTAGCAGAAGTCAACAGATTCCCTGCCCTTATTAGCATACAGAATGTGATCACAAAGAAAATAAACAGAGTACAAAGCCAGAAATTAAGTAAATGACATATTTTATGACACTTCCCTCCATGAAAGGGCAGTTTTAGGAGTAATCAGGGAAGTCTGGTTGGCTTGTTTGCTTCTTTTTTAAGTAATAAGAAGAAATGTTTTCAAGGAAAGTGTTAGGTGAAAGTGGCATAGCAAAAAATAAAAGGTCAGAAGCAAGAACGGACTTGATCTGGAGGGGGGACTATGCGCTTTTTGGAGACAGAAGATTTAACCCAAGGAGCAGGAGAGACTGGGTTACAAGCAAGGTGTAATATACTTTATGACAATTAAGGGGAATTCTTTAAGAGTGGCTCAACCTGTAATCCGCGCTTTGGGAGGCCGAGGTGAGTGAATTGCCTGAGCCCGCGGGTTCAAGACCCGCCTGGGCAACTTGGTGAGACCTCATCTCTACAATAAATCAAATATTAGCCGGGCATGGTAGCGCGCACCTATAGTTCCAGCTACTTGGAAGGCTGAGGTGGAAGGGTGGCCAGAGCCCAGCAGGTCGAGGCTGCGGTGGCCGGGAGCGGCCACTGCACTCCAGTCTGGGCGACAGAGTGAGACTCCAACTCAAAAAAAAAAAAGAGTGGCTTCTGTATACCTACCCTGAATTGTACCCTATATCTTAAAAAAAAAAAAAAAAAAAAGCCGGGTTCGGTGACTCAACCAGTAATCCTGCGCTTTGGGAGGCCAAGGTGAGTGAATTGCCTGAGCCCGCGGGTTGGAGACCCGCCTGGGCAAATTGGCAAGACCTCATCTCCACAACAAATCAAAAAAATTAGCCAGGCGTGGTAGAGCACGCCTGTAGTTCCAGTTACTTGGAAGGTTGAGACGGAAGGATCACCGGCAAGGCTACGGTGGCCGGGAGCGTGCCACTGCACTCACCTGGGCGACAGGGTGAGACTCCAACTCAAAAATAAAAAAAGTGACTTCTGATGGGGTTGATTCTGAGATTCTGAGAACTCTTACTCGGAAGTGGCAAGTGGCTTTGCTTTAACATTTCAGAGGGGGACAACTAAGATTTTTATTCTCTTATCAATAGGCTTTACCTTGAACCTTCAGATAAAGTAGAAAACATTTGAACGGATTTTTAACAGGAAAAGGGTTCCTTCTGAGCAAATACCTACATACATAACTAAACAAATTTAGTTTTAAAAACAATGGTAAATTTTGAGGGAGAAAAGAAACTAGCTGTGAAACCTCTTGCCACTTCTTTTTTGGAGCTCACAGAGAGAGCCCTAGGGCTGTCTTTACAACTAGGGAACAAGCTCTTGAAAATTAGTTTTGCCTGTGATTTAATAACACCATTTACAGAAAACAAAACTTAACTTTTTTAATACTCACTAAGAGAATAGAGGCAGAGGGATATGTCGGTAGCCAGTGAACAATTCATTATCTTTGTGAAAACAAACATGTAAATAATCATTTACTTAATTTTGTGAATATGGAGTGGGCAGCAGAGAAAGTAAATCCTTCTCAGACACTAAGCTGGTGGCTGTAAAAACCTTCTTACCCTACCCTGTGGTCCCACTGACATCCTGGTGCTAAAGTGAAAACATTCTACCAATTCTAATAGACTGAAAATAAAAATAAACAGCTTAATTACATGGTGGGTGTTTTCGAATAGCTTTCTGAATTTTAAAGTGCGCATCATATGTCTCTATTATCTCCATACTCCACAAGACTTCCTCCCTTGAAGTACTCAATGAATTGAGACAGATGCAACAAATAGCCAGGAAACATTGTATTTTGAACTCTAGTATTGGTGTTCCTTTTTATCACAGAGGAGGGTGGGGAAGTGATAAGCATCAGGGCAATCTTGTTGCCTGTATACAATTTGAATGGCATACTTAGCTTAAACTTTTATTTCAATTCAAGAGATTAAGAAATACTGACTGAAAACTATTGGTTTTCTTTGGTTAACTGAGATGAGGAGTTTTAAATTTCAAGATACACAAGCTATGGGAAGACAGAGCCCTATCTATCCCACTTGGTAAGGTATTGCATTCAAAGAGAAGTTTAAGTAACAGCTTCATGAGAACTGTGCATGTACAATACAATGATACAAAAAAAAAATTGGGTATTTTGAAAATTCCCTTTCTCTAAAAGTTAATTGGTGAACTGTGAGACAATCAACCAATCACTTTTTGAACTATTCTGGTGGAAAAACTGTGAATGAAGGGGAGGTAGGGAGGAGAAGGGGGAGAAGAAGGGAGAGGAAGAAGGGAGAACAAAAGATAGGGGGAAAATTATTGAAAAAAGAAAGTAATAAAGAAAGGAAAACAGAAGTGAAAGTCAACATTTTTACAATTAAGCAAATATCGTTTTCGAATATTTCTTTCAGAAGCTGTTGCATATATTTGAACAAATTAGTAATTGGAACTCCTTTCAAACTGTCTTCGAGGCAATTTATTTCTCATGATAAAAAAAGTCTTATTATATTGTATCCAGAATTAAAATAACTGAAGTATTATCTACCATATTTATCAGTCTTAATTGTGAATTACTTTTTTTTCCTAAAAAAATCAACCTGGACTTTTTTTAAAAAAGATGTAAACATGGGGAAGATATACAAAATGGAATTATTGTCACGTGTGTTGAAAAGAAACATAAGTAGGTCTGCTGAGAGAGAATAAAAAGGTAAATGTTTAGAGACAAGAAGAGATATAGGTGAAGGAAGAGCTCCTCCTGGATTTTTTGAGACTTTCAATTTTCTGTTTCCTGAAGTCCCTTGGGTTCTAAGAGACACCCTTGTAGATTTTATTCTGGTTTGTCCTCAGATGCAGTTTTGGTTAATTATATTTCTCAGTTCATGAAACTGTCTTATAGATTTATGAGTGATCTCTCTGTTTTACAAAGGTAAGGTATGGATACCTTTACATAGGTAAAGTATAGTCACACTTGGATTTTTATTCTTTATTCTCATTCTCCTTACTTTCATAACAGCTACTCCATTATATTTAATACATAAGACTGAAATTGAATTTAACAATGTAAAATATATGATTTTTTTGTGTATATAATTTTTGGTTTATATGAGTGATTTGCTATACTTTTAGCTGTATTTATAATTTTTTTCATCTCTGTGCTTTTAAGATTCTTTCATGTTGCTGTGTATATATCTAGTCACTCTATTACTTGTAATTACTGCATAGAATTCCATACTACTTTCTTTACATCTACCTCTTCAGTGTATAACTAAGTAGTCTTCTATTTTTTGCTCCCAGACATGCATTCTGCAATAAACATTGCAGAACATGTCTAATTATGAAGATTCACTGTATTTCATTGTTGAATGCAATAAATGGGATTTATAAATATGGTAGAGTACTGCTATATAGGTCTTCATGAGATGACAACAGCTTCATTCCTATTAAGAGTACAAGAGGCCTTTTTATCTCAAACTCTACCAATATTAGGCACTGCACAACTCTACTTTTTGTAAATCTCATAGCTGTAAAGTAAAATCTTATTCGTATTTTGACTTTCACTTATCTCATTACTAATGAATTTGAATAGCTTTTCCAGTTGTTACCATTTACTTTTTTCCTTCTGAGAACTGTGTAGCCATATGAATTTGTTTTTTTTTTCAAAATTGAATCTTTGATTTTTTGTATCATTAACTTGAATATATTTTTCTTATATAGTCAAGATATTAGTTCTATTTTGCAGTATCTGCATCTATTACTTCACTCTGTGGTATATTTCACTGAGCAAATGTTCATAACATTAAGTTACTCTAATTTACTTGTTCTATTGAAATTTCAAGAAGTACATCACATTTGTTATATTACTGTTACTTCAGAAGACAGAGAAAGGGGGGAGCTAAGTCATTCACTCATGAGATTAAAAAATTTTTAATTCAAATAACCAAATATGATCATTACAGAAGAAGTATAGTCCTACTTGTTTTGTATGTATGCATGAGAAAGTCCTAAATACTTTATTTAATAGTGGATTAAAAATAAATATAAAGTGATCAATGACTTATTATAGGAATTCAAGGATAGTTCAATATCAGATATGTACAACTCAAATGTACATATTAAAAGAAAAATATCACAGAACTTTACAGAATAAATGATTTGATAATATTCAATACCTACTACTGAAGATTAAAAGAAAAAAAATTTCTCAGAAAACTAAGAAGATTATTTCCTTAATGTGACAAATATTAAGTCATAAAAGCCTACCTACAGAAAACATATATTTAAAACAAATTTAGATGAATGAACTTTAAGGTTAGAAAAAAGTTTTCTCACTATATTATATATTGTATAATATAATACTCTAGGTTCTTAGCACTTCCATAAGGTAATAAACATATATAAGGTGAAGATTAAAAGAGAAAAGTCAATACTTGGTTAACCTTCCTAGAAAATTAAACAAAATATAAAGCAAACTATTGAAACTAATTAGAGAATTCAACCAGTTTGCTTGACAGAAGGTGATTCCCCGTCCCAAAAATAAATGGTTTTTCTTGACTATGTAAAAAAACCCAATTAAATATGTGACAGGAGAAATACAATTTTGTTAATAGTACAAAAAAAACCCCTCCAAATTATTTGGATATTACATTAACAAAAATATACAAGATCTCTGTGGAGAGAATTTTACATGAACTGAAGGGCATAAAAGAAGAACCAATTAAAATACCTTTCATCATCATAAGTAAGATGGTCTAACTTTGTAAAGTTATTAGTTCTGGCCAAAATTACCTTATAATTTCAAAACAATCTTTATCAAAATGTCAGATGAATTTTTTGAGAAAAGCAAATATTGTAAAATAAAATGTAAGAATAAACAATGAGTACATAAACACTAAGTCAAATTTGAGAAAGAAAAGTCAAAAGAAAGAACTTACCCGTTAGATATTAAGGATTCTAAGTCATTGCAATAGAAATAGTTTTAGAATTCTGAAGGAAATAATCATGGAACAAAATTTATTGTTCGGAGACAGATCCATGTATATGTGGGAATTTGATAAATTAGACTTAAACGTCAAACTTCAAACTATAAGAACCTTAGAAAATGCAAGAGACACCCTTATGGAAATTGGGACTGGCAACCAACTCCTGATCAAAATGAGTACCTTAACTATAAAACAGACCTTTACGAAGAGAAACCCGTTCATGTGGTTATAGATCTTATACAATCATATATGAACCTGTTAGCAAACAACTTTCATTATTTTATAATTACCTTCTTAGAACTTGGGACAGAGAGCCTGTATTCAGTATCAGGGCCCTGGATAATGTTGACTATATAATATTAACCAAATATCTTATTCCAAATGAGAATTATAAGACCTGTTTTTACTCACAGGTAATTTTAAGACAAGTATGCGCAAATTCTATGAAGCAAAATGTCATTTAAAATGTATATATATATATTCTGAAAGAAATATATATATATTAGAGTTTGATGCATAAAAGAGACTGGGTGATGAATTTTGAGATGAAATCTGAACAAAAGGAACCTGTTTCATTGCTTATGTATCATTTTACTTTCCTTAAAACAGGTTTTCAAAATTCCTCCTGTATGAAGAAGCCATGTATACTGCTATTTTTATGCTTAACCTAATTTGGAATAAAAAACTTTGAACTAGAATTAAAACATATTTTTAAGTAGAAGAAATATTGCTGACTTCATCATCACAGCAAAAATTAATTGATATGTATGGGAAAAATGAGGGGAAAAAAGAAAAAGCACAGGAATACACAAAGAACAGATTATAATATCATCTGTTAGTCTATAACGGAAACAATATACAGCAACCAAGAGATAAATAGGAAAACTATACAATCTATAAAACAGTAAAGCAGAAATCTAAGTGCTATTGGCATTTAGAGGTTATTGTAAGATAAGACAGTTTTCTGGAGGAGGCAGACATGGTAGGTAACTTTTAGGAGAGAAAGAGATATGTTGAGTATTCCAGTCCAGTTGGACAAAATTACTGCATCACTTTCAAAGCACCTGGCAGTTATTTTGGGTTTTTGCTACAGAAAATAAATACTCTGTTTTAGAAATCTCTGTCCTGTTTTGGGCAATTCCAGAAAACTAGAGTGGGCCAAGAAGGAGAGCAGATATGGTAAGCTAAATATATTACATTTTTTCAATAATAAGGAAAACATTTCACTGTACTTTAGTATTTGTCCAGAAAAGAGATGATACGCCTCTTTGTATTAATTTAAATGGCAGCAATACTATGAAACTAAGAGTTATTTTATATTTTAAATGTTCTCAAGGCCAAATATTGCTTAGCATAATTCTAGCTGTCTTTTCTTAAAGTCAATAGAAGGAAAAGATAATTTCAGGTTTAAAAAAAAAAATGGGCTTTGCCTTTTTCAGTTAAAATGTTTATTCTGGGAAAACCATGAGCAGTGGGAAAATGAGAGAGCTAAGATGAGAAAGAGATGCACTGCTTATAAGAAATTAGTTTTACTTGGTGACAGCCTATTTACATACACAGTTCATTCGGTTTTCAGCAGTTATTTCTTCTTCCCTTCTGCCTATTCCTTCTTTCACTTCTTCCTTCTTATGGTGAAGAAGATACTTTCTAGGTACCATCTTTGTTCTCAGCCCCAGAAAAAAAAGAAACATTTGCATAAGACAAGGTAGCTTAAAGAAACATCATTTTTTTCTCACTGATATCTTTGGCAAAGCACTTGAGGATACATTTGCATGAAAAAGGGGTGGAATGCCCCTTTAACTCCCATCAGCTAGATTTGATTTCTGCAGATCTCCAGAAATAGAAGATTGTCATGATGAGTCATGAGGACATCCTAAAACAAGCCTGCAGCAGTGCCTTAACTTCTTCATTCTTCTTATCTTGAGTTATTATGAGTTATATATTAGTGCCAACAAAGGCAAAGTTTTCTTTTCTCTTTTTGCAGGCTCTAGAATAGTACTGGACTTTTTAATTGAGAACCATAAGTCAAGTTCCTTGGGAAATGATTTCAATTGTAAGGCTACTATCAGAGGAATTTATCTCAAAATAGTAAGAATTATATATGACAAATCCACAGCCAACGTTATAACTAAAGGGAAAAAATTGAAGACATTTCCTCTAAGAACTATAATAAGACAAGAATGTCTACTCTTATCACTCCTGTGCAACATAGTACTGGAAGTCTAGCCAGAGTGATCAGACAAGAGAAATAAATGAAAGGAATCCAAATAGAAAAAGAGGAAGTCAGATTATCTCTGTTCAGTTATGGCATGGTTTTATACCTAGAAAACCCTAAAGACTCCTCCAAAAGACTCTTAGATTTGATAAACAACTTCAGTTAAGTTTCAGGATACAAAATAAACACATAAAAATTAGTAGCATTTTCATACGCAAATAGTGTTCAAATGAGTCCAAATATGCAAATGAGTTCAAATCAAGAACTCAGTCCCACTTAATAGTAACAGAAAAACAAACAAAAAAAAATGAAAACCACTGAAGAAGACATTTAACCAAGGAGATAAAAGACCTCTACAAGGAGAACTACAAAATAATGATTAAAAAAAGAAGAAGAAAGACAGAAAAAAATCATAGATGACACAAACAAAAGGAAAAACAACTCATGCTTATGGACTGGAAGAATCAATATCATTAAATAACCGTATTGCTCAAAGCATTCTATGGATTCAATGCAATCTCTATCAAATTACCAATGTCATTATTCACAGAATTAGAAAAAACAATTCTAAACTTCATATGAAACCAAAAAAGAAGCCAAATAGCCAAAGTAATCTTAAGTAAAAATATAAAATCTGGAGGTATCACATTGCTCGACTTCTAATTATACTATAAAGCCGTAGTAACTATAACAGCATGGTACTGGTACAAAAATACACAGATAAATCAATAGAACAGAATAGAGAACCCAGAAATAAATCCACATAACTACAACCAACTGATCTTCAACAAAGTCACCAAAAATAAACAATGGGGAAAGGACACCTTATTCAATAAATAGTGCTGGGAGAATTAACTAGTCATATGCAGAAGAATGAAATTGGACATCTCTCTCTCACATTATACATAAACAATTAATTCAAGATGAATTAATGACTTAAAAGTAAGATCTGACACTATCAAAATTCAAATAGAAAACCTAGGAAAAACACTTCTGGATATTGGCCTACACATATAACTTATTTTTAAGATCCAAAAAGCAAATGTAATGAAGACAAAAATAGACAACTGGGATTTAATTAAACAAAAAAGCTCTACACAGCAAAAGAAATAATCAACAGAGTAAGCAGACAACCTAGAGAAAAGGAGAAAATATTTATGTTATGCTTCCGACAAAGGATTAATATCCAGAATCTATAAGGAGCTCAAACAACTCAATAAGAAAAAAATTAACCACCCCATTAAAAATGGGCAAAGAATATGAACAGACATTTTTCAAAAGAAGAATGCAAGTGGCCAACAAACACATGAGAAAGTGCTCACTGTTGCTAATCATCAGAGAAATTCAAATTAAAGCCACTATGAGATATCATATTATACCAGTCAGAATGACTATTATTAAAAAGTCAAGAAATAACAGACGTGTATGAATGTGGAAAAAGAAAATGCTTATTCACTATTGTTAGGAATGTAAAGTAGTTCAGTGTCTATGAAAAACAGCATGGAGATTTCTCAAAGAACTAAAAATAGAACTGCCATTCAACCCAGCAATCCCACTCCTGGATATTTAACCAAAGGAAAAGAAACGATTATATAAAAAAAAAGACCTGCACTTGTTTGTTCCCTGCAGCACTACTCACAATAAGAAAGTCATAGAACCAAACTAAGTGCTCATCAATGGCTGATTGGATTAAGAAGAATTATATATATATGTATATAGATTATACATAAAATACATATACATTATATATACATATATTATATGTTTCCCTGAGCTTTTTTCATCCAGGGTAACAAAAAAGAGTTGCTTGTGGTAAGATTGGTGAATAGGGAGGGTGAGACACAGGGGTCATGCCATTTTGGTTAAAAACTGCTGAACCCTCAGCTTAGTGGGGGCAGTTGTGCTTGTAAATCACCCATCATAAAATGAACAAATGCACTGAAAGAATCTCCCCCCTCATAATTAACTGAGGCTGAACATAGCCTCTCATAACAATGCTAGCTGGTACACTGGTGCCAAAGATTTCCTAGAACACTTAGCTAATGGTGGAAGCCTGCACTACAAGGGTCTGCCCTCCAGGAAGATAGCTTTTTTGGGGAAAAGGATTACACACACACACACACACACACACACACACACACACACACACACACACACACCCTGGGATACTACACAGTCATTAAAAAAAAAAAACATGTCCTCTGCAGTGACACAGGTGGAGCTAGAGGCCATTAGCCTAAGTTAACTATCTCAGAAACAAAAACCAAATATCACATATTTTCACTTTTAAGTGGGAGCTATACAATGGATCAACATGGACAGAAAGGTAGAAATAATGACACTGAAGACACCAAAAAGGGAGAGAGTGGGAGGGGAGTAAGAGTTGAAAATTACTTGTCAGGTACAATGTTCACTATTTGGATAACAAGCTCACTAGAAGCCCAATCCCCACCATTATGCAATATATCCATGTAACAAACATGTATATGGACCCCTGAATCTAAAATAAAATAAAAAGACCAGAAGAAAATAATAATTTTAAGGTTACTGTTTTCACAAGCACAGAATTACTGACTGTGGAATTGAAAGGAACACTTTGGTTGATCATCTTGGACTGTTACTGAAGTGAATAAGGAGTACCATACTTAGTTTAAAAATTATAGATGCAGAGCCTAGGTAATCACTTGGCGTATAATGACTCAGTGTCCCTAACTACTTTTTAATTTTTTCCCCATAGACAGAGTTTCCCTATGTTTCCAAGGCTGGAGTGCGGTGGCTATTCACAGGAACAATCGTAGCTCACTACAGTCTTGAAATCATAGGCTCTACAATCCCCCTGCCTCAGCCTCCCGAGTATCTGAGACTATAAGCACGTGATGCCATGCCCAGCCTTAGTTTCTCTAACTTTTGAGGTTTAGTTGTTTGCTCGCATGCTGCTTTGACAACCTTCAGTGGCACGTAGCTTATGTATTCCAACTCATTTAGGTAGCTATTTCTATTGTCAAAAAATTCCAAGTACACATACTTTTCTCCTCGTGTGCAGTAAAAGTCTCCTTCCTCCATTTTTGTCATTTATTCATTGATTCAAAAATTTGTTGTCAGCAAGAGTATATTTACAGCCATTTTTCCAGATTCCGACGTCCAGAGAGGTAAAAATGAAGCTCTTCTAATACCTCACAGAAATTAAATTACAAGGTTGATTTTGAATTTCTAATCTGTCGACCATGGCTTGCTTTCCCAACTTACCTCATCTTAGTTTTCTTCCACTGGATTAAGTGTCCCCCCTTAAATATGGCACCCAGAACTGAACAAAATACTCCGGATATGGTCTGAGCTCCAGAGTGCAGGAAAACGATTACTGGCTGTAATTTAGAAGAAGGACTTCTATTGCATCCTACGAATGTGATTTTTTGAAGCATTGCCTCACACTGATGGGTCTTATTAAAGTTGTGGTCAACAAAATCCTCCAGATCTTTTTTACATGAATTTCTTCCAAGCCAAATCTCTCCATCCTGTACTTATACAATTAATAATTTGAACTTTTATGCAGGGCACTGTATTTATCCCTATTAAGTTTCATCTTATTGGAATTGGCTCAGAATTCCGGCCTGTCAGAACAATTTTGAATATTGATTGTTATATTTACTATCCTTTCCAGCTTTGTGCCTTTTAGATTTCATGTTTCCTTTCCATGTTGTCATCAAAATCATTGGTAAGCAAACTAAATGAGGCTGGTTCAGACAGGAATTAAGTGGCCATCTATTAAAGGATGGAGGTTGAAATAAATTATTTCAATTTGGTTGTTGAATTGTTAACCCACTTTCACCCAGCTTGCATTTCATCATGCACATTAATGTTAGAGAGAATATTGTTGCTAAATATTTTTTTAAATCAAGCTATTTTTGCAAATTTATCATGATTGGCGAACTTTATCATCTTGATGGGAGAAAAAAATAAGTTCACGGAACCATTTATTATTCAACAAATATTTATTAGGGCCTACTGTGTGCCGGGTATTATTGTATACAGCAATATATTATAGACCATTATAAAGAATTTAGATTTTAATGGCAATGAGAAATAATTTGCAAGTTTATCAGCTATGGTAAAATGATCTGAATTTCAAGTTTAAAAGATCATCTAGATATTATACATAGAATAGATTATAGAAGGGCAAGAATGGAAATAGGAAGACTAGCTATTAGGTTACGGAGATTAATTTGAAGGAACACTGACCTCAAGACACAGAATCAAGGTGCTATTGCTAGCCACACTACTGATGGTATGAGTATAGGAAAAATATCTCAGCCCTTTGACCAGTGTTCCCATATCTATAAAATAAAGAATTAAAGGAACTTTGTGAAATAACCTCTATAGTACTTATTAGGTCTAATATTCCTTGCATCAGATATTTAATCATCACTAGTTGAGTTGTTTATGGCCAAACCCAGAATATTTAAGACTCAATGACACTATGACTTTTCTTCAGTTTCTGAGATACATGCCCCCTCTTATTTCAAAATTGGAACTGCCTTTGTTGTGATGCCTTCAGAGTTGTGAGGACTAGGTCTTTGAAATAACATCTCCTAACTCAAATCACTCTATAAAAAAGATACCTGCACACGAATGTTTATCGCAGCATTATTCACAATAACAAGAACCTGGAAGCAACCATCCTGGCCATCAAAAGAGGACTGGATTTAAAAAATGTGGTACATATACACGATGGAATACTATGTAGCCATAAAAAAGAAAAATTATGAATTTCGCAG